>NW_027670892.1:0-16846 GCF_964199315.1 Orbicella franksi
CAATCAACGACATTTCAAGAAAACCAGCCAATATGTATTCTGCCTAAGCCAGAGGTTGGCCCATGTTAATTGTTTATGTCGCTATTGGCCGCTGGAAAACCGAGTCATGGAATTGCTTCCCACTAACAAATCGTTTAGGCCCTGAACTGCCTCGGTCTTAAAACTCTTAAAGTTCGGGAAAAGCAAAGCTTAGACTGAAAGCAAACAAGTCTCGATAACGCAGAAAATAAATCTGTTAGATGGACGGCAATACGGGAAACGTTTACCCGAAACATCAACCACAACAGCGACAGCAAAATACAAACAAATTGGAAAAAATCCAAAAAATCCAAAAATCAGTCAATCAATTTAAGAAAAACTATTGCGGCACCGAACAGCTTGGAAAAAAAACGAAGAAGACCAAGAAATAAAAAGAAAAAGAAATTTAAAAAATCAATCAATCAATAAAAAAATTAAAAATAAACCAAAGCGGCTTAAAAAAAACCCCCAAAAAATTAGAACTAAATAAGTCAATCGATTAATTAAACCAACAAAAATGTTCGGCGTGGCTGGGATTTTCTTCCCGGCCCGAGTTCAAATCTCAATCGGGGGAGAAGTTATTCGACCCCCAAGCCGTTCGAGAATAACCCCTTTAATAACATATTGAGACTTGAACTCACGACCGCCAGATGCGACCCTGGATCAGCCGCGCGCAGCCCATCCCGCAGGACCACCTGGAAATCCCTTGGGTTGTTGCTAACAAATTAAGATGTGTATAGTACGTGCTGATATGCTAGTTTCCGGTTCCGCTTAGTCAAAGAGTGGGACTGTATTCTGCTAGTTATAGACCTGAGGCTAGAAACTCCAGCGTTATATATTCCTTACCGTCGTCAGCCAGAATTGCGCATTTTTCAGCCCAAATTGAGGCGTATTCGGACAGGATTCCAAACAGTTAGCAAGCCAAAAGGTAACGGTTGGAAATTTGAAAACAGACATACACTTCAAAACTAATTGTAATTGCCGAGTATCGTTGGCGAATGCTGCTTGTCATTGCGCGCTTATTCAATTCAAAGATATCGCTATGTCTGCCAAGTTAAGCGGTACCGCACAACTTAAGATTTGCTTACAGTTGGTGGACTCACTGCGAACGAGAACGGGTGTTTTCCTATGCGGTGTTTGCTACAATTTATCCATACACGATGTAGCTGAGCTGATCGGCCACTTCTCTCGAGGTCGCGTAAAGCCTTCTACATCCTCAATCAACGACATTTCAAGAAAACCAGCCAATATGTATTCTGCCTAAGCCAGAGGTTGGCCCATGTTAATTGTTTATGTCGCTATTGGCCGCTGGAAAACCGAGTCATGGAATTGCTTCCCACTAACAAATCGTTTAGGCCCTGAACTGCCTCGGTCTTAAAACTCTTAAAGTTCGGGAAAAGCAAAGCTTAGACTGAAAGCAAACAAGTCTCGATAACGCAGAAAATAAATCTGTTAGATGGACGGCAATACGGGAAACGTTTACCCGAAACATCAACCACAACAGCGACAGCAAAATACAAACAAATTGGAAAAAATCCAAAAAATCCAAAAATCAGTCAATCAATTTAAGAAAAACTATTGCGGCACCGAACAGCTTGGAAAAAAAACGAAGAAGACCAAGAAATAAAAAGAAAAAGAAATTTAAAAAATCAATCAATCAATAAAAAAATTAAAAATAAACCAAAGCGGCTTAAAAAAAACCCCCAAAAAATTAGAACTAAATAAGTCAATCGATTAATTAAACCAACAAAAATGTTCGGCGTGGCTGGGATTTTCTTCCCGGCCCGAGTTCAAATCTCAATCGGGGGAGAAGTTATTCGACCCCCAAGCCGTTCGAGAATAACCCCTTTAATAACATATTGAGACTTGAACTCACGACCGCCAGATGCGACCCTGGATCAGCCGCGCGCAGCCCATCCCGCAGGACCACCTGGAAATCCCTTGGGTTGTTGCTAACAAATTAAGATGTGTATAGTACGTGCTGATATGCTAGTTTCCGGTTCCGCTTAGTCAAAGAGTGGGACTGTATTCTGCTAGTTATAGACCTGAGGCTAGAAACTCCAGCGTTATATATTCCTTACCGTCGTCAGCCAGAATTGCGCATTTTTCAGCCCAAATTGAGGCGTATTCGGACAGGATTCCAAACAGTTAGCAAGCCAAAAGGTAACGGTTGGAAATTTGAAAACAGACATACACTTCAAAACTAATTGTAATTGCCGAGTATCGTTGGCGAATGCTGCTTGTCATTGCGCGCTTATTCAATTCAAAGATATCGCTATGTCTGCCAAGTTAAGCGGTACCGCACAACTTAAGATTTGCTTACAGTTGGTGGACTCACTGCGAACGAGAACGGGTGTTTTCCTATGCGGTGTTTGCTACAATTTATCCATACACGATGTAGCTGAGCTGATCGGCCACTTCTCTCGAGGTCGCGTAAAGCCTTCTACATCCTCAATCAACGACATTTCAAGAAAACCAGCCAATATGTATTCTGCCTAAGCCAGAGGTTGGCCCATGTTAATTGTTTATGTCGCTATTGGCCGCTGGAAAACCGAGTCATGGAATTGCTTCCCACTAACAAATCGTTTAGGCCCTGAACTGCCTCGGTCTTAAAACTCTTAAAGTTCGGGAAAAGCAAAGCTTAGACTGAAAGCAAACAAGTCTCGATAACGCAGAAAATAAATCTGTTAGATGGACGGCAATACGGGAAACGTTTACCCGAAACATCAACCACAACAGCGACAGCAAAATACAAACAAATTGGAAAAAATCCAAAAAATCCAAAAATCAGTCAATCAATTTAAGAAAAACTATTGCGGCACCGAACAGCTTGGAAAAAAAACGAAGAAGACCAAGAAATAAAAAGAAAAAGAAATTTAAAAAATCAATCAATCAATAAAAAAATTAAAAATAAACCAAAGCGGCTTAAAAAAAACCCCCAAAAAATTAGAACTAAATAAGTCAATCGATTAATTAAACCAACAAAAATGTTCGGCGTGGCTGGGATTTTCTTCCCGGCCCGAGTTCAAATCTCAATCGGGGGAGAAGTTATTCGACCCCCAAGCCGTTCGAGAATAACCCCTTTAATAACATATTGAGACTTGAACTCACGACCGCCAGATGCGACCCTGGATCAGCCGCGCGCAGCCCATCCCGCAGGACCACCTGGAAATCCCTTGGGTTGTTGCTAACAAATTAAGATGTGTATAGTACGTGCTGATATGCTAGTTTCCGGTTCCGCTTAGTCAAAGAGTGGGACTGTATTCTGCTAGTTATAGACCTGAGGCTAGAAACTCCAGCGTTATATATTCCTTACCGTCGTCAGCCAGAATTGCGCATTTTTCAGCCCAAATTGAGGCGTATTCGGACAGGATTCCAAACAGTTAGCAAGCCAAAAGGTAACGGTTGGAAATTTGAAAACAGACATACACTTCAAAACTAATTGTAATTGCCGAGTATCGTTGGCGAATGCTGCTTGTCATTGCGCGCTTATTCAATTCAAAGATATCGCTATGTCTGCCAAGTTAAGCGGTACCGCACAACTTAAGATTTGCTTACAGTTGGTGGACTCACTGCGAACGAGAACGGGTGTTTTCCTATGCGGTGTTTGCTACAATTTATCCATACACGATGTAGCTGAGCTGATCGGCCACTTCTCTCGAGGTCGCGTAAAGCCTTCTACATCCTCAATCAACGACATTTCAAGAAAACCAGCCAATATGTATTCTGCCTAAGCCAGAGGTTGGCCCATGTTAATTGTTTATGTCGCTATTGGCCGCTGGAAAACCGAGTCATGGAATTGCTTCCCACTAACAAATCGTTTAGGCCCTGAACTGCCTCGGTCTTAAAACTCTTAAAGTTCGGGAAAAGCAAAGCTTAGACTGAAAGCAAACAAGTCTCGATAACGCAGAAAATAAATCTGTTAGATGGACGGCAATACGGGAAACGTTTACCCGAAACATCAACCACAACAGCGACAGCAAAATACAAACAAATTGGAAAAAATCCAAAAAATCCAAAAATCAGTCAATCAATTTAAGAAAAACTATTGCGGCACCGAACAGCTTGGAAAAAACGAAGAAGACCAAGAAATAAAAAGAAAAAGAAATTTAAAAAATCAATCAATCAATAAAAAAATTAAAAATAAACCAAAGCGGCTTAAAAAAAACCCCCAAAAAATTAGAACTAAATAAGTCAATCGATTAATTAAACCAACAAAAATGTTCGGCGTGGCTGGGATTTTCTTCCCGGCCCGAGTTCAAATCTCAATCGGGGGAGAAGTTATTCGACCCCCAAGCCGTTCGAGAATAACCCCTTTAATAACATATTGAGACTTGAACTCACGACCGCCAGATGCGACCCTGGATCAGCCGCGCGCAGCCCATCCCGCAGGACCACCTGGAAATCCCTTGGGTTGTTGCTAACAAATTAAGATGTGTATAGTACGTGCTGATATGCTAGTTTCCGGTTCCGCTTAGTCAAAGAGTGGGACTGTATTCTGCTAGTTATAGACCTGAGGCTAGAAACTCCAGCGTTATATATTCCTTACCGTCGTCAGCCAGAATTGCGCATTTTTCAGCCCAAATTGAGGCGTATTCGGACAGGATTCCAAACAGTTAGCAAGCCAAAAGGTAACGGTTGGAAATTTGAAAACAGACATACACTTCAAAACTAATTGTAATTGCCGAGTATCGTTGGCGAATGCTGCTTGTCATTGCGCGCTTATTCAATTCAAAGATATCGCTATGTCTGCCAAGTTAAGCGGTACCGCACAACTTAAGATTTGCTTACAGTTGGTGGACTCACTGCGAACGAGAACGGGTGTTTTCCTATGCGGTGTTTGCTACAATTTATCCATACACGATGTAGCTGAGCTGATCGGCCACTTCTCTCGAGGTCGCGTAAAGCCTTCTACATCCTCAATCAACGACATTTCAAGAAAACCAGCCAATATGTATTCTGCCTAAGCCAGAGGTTGGCCCATGTTAATTGTTTATGTCGCTATTGGCCGCTGGAAAACCGAGTCATGGAATTGCTTCCCACTAACAAATCGTTTAGGCCCTGAACTGCCTCGGTCTTAAAACTCTTAAAGTTCGGGAAAAGCAAAGCTTAGACTGAAAGCAAACAAGTCTCGATAACGCAGAAAATAAATCTGTTAGATGGACGGCAATACGGGAAACGTTTACCCGAAACATCAACCACAACAGCGACAGCAAAATACAAACAAATTGGAAAAAATCCAAAAAATCCAAAAATCAGTCAATCAATTTAAGAAAAACTATTGCGGCACCGAACAGCTTGGAAAAAAAACGAAGAAGACCAAGAAATAAAAAGAAAAAGAAATTTAAAAAATCAATCAATCAATAAAAAAATTAAAAATAAACCAAAGCGGCTTAAAAAAAACCCCCAAAAAATTAGAACTAAATAAGTCAATCGATTAATTAAACCAACAAAAATGTTCGGCGTGGCTGGGATTTTCTTCCCGGCCCGAGTTCAAATCTCAATCGGGGGAGAAGTTATTCGACCCCCAAGCCGTTCGAGAATAACCCCTTTAATAACATATTGAGACTTGAACTCACGACCGCCAGATGCGACCCTGGATCAGCCGCGCGCAGCCCATCCCGCAGGACCACCTGGAAATCCCTTGGGTTGTTGCTAACAAATTAAGATGTGTATAGTACGTGCTGATATGCTAGTTTCCGGTTCCGCTTAGTCAAAGAGTGGGACTGTATTCTGCTAGTTATAGACCTGAGGCTAGAAACTCCAGCGTTATATATTCCTTACCGTCGTCAGCCAGAATTGCGCATTTTTCAGCCCAAATTGAGGCGTATTCGGACAGGATTCCAAACAGTTAGCAAGCCAAAAGGTAACGGTTGGAAATTTGAAAACAGACATACACTTCAAAACTAATTGTAATTGCCGAGTATCGTTGGCGAATGCTGCTTGTCATTGCGCGCTTATTCAATTCAAAGATATCGCTATGTCTGCCAAGTTAAGCGGTACCGCACAACTTAAGATTTGCTTACAGTTGGTGGACTCACTGCGAACGAGAACGGGTGTTTTCCTATGCGGTGTTTGCTACAATTTATCCATACACGATGTAGCTGAGCTGATCGGCCACTTCTCTCGAGGTCGCGTAAAGCCTTCTACATCCTCAATCAACGACATTTCAAGAAAACCAGCCAATATGTATTCTGCCTAAGCCAGAGGTTGGCCCATGTTAATTGTTTATGTCGCTATTGGCCGCTGGAAAACCGAGTCATGGAATTGCTTCCCACTAACAAATCGTTTAGGCCCTGAACTGCCTCGGTCTTAAAACTCTTAAAGTTCGGGAAAAGCAAAGCTTAGACTGAAAGCAAACAAGTCTCGATAACGCAGAAAATAAATCTGTTAGATGGACGGCAATACGGGAAACGTTTACCCGAAACATCAACCACAACAGCGACAGCAAAATACAAACAAATTGGAAAAAATCCAAAAAATCCAAAAATCAGTCAATCAATTTAAGAAAAACTATTGCGGCACCGAACAGCTTGGAAAAAAAACGAAGAAGACCAAGAAATAAAAAGAAAAAGAAATTTAAAAAATCAATCAATCAATAAAAAAATTAAAAATAAACCAAAGCGGCTTAAAAAAAACCCCCAAAAAATTAGAACTAAATAAGTCAATCGATTAATTAAACCAACAAAAATGTTCGGCGTGGCTGGGATTTTCTTCCCGGCCCGAGTTCAAATCTCAATCGGGGGAGAAGTTATTCGACCCCCAAGCCGTTCGAGAATAACCCCTTTAATAACATATTGAGACTTGAACTCACGACCGCCAGATGCGACCCTGGATCAGCCGCGCGCAGCCCATCCCGCAGGACCACCTGGAAATCCCTTGGGTTGTTGCTAACAAATTAAGATGTGTATAGTACGTGCTGATATGCTAGTTTCCGGTTCCGCTTAGTCAAAGAGTGGGACTGTATTCTGCTAGTTATAGACCTGAGGCTAGAAACTCCAGCGTTATATATTCCTTACCGTCGTCAGCCAGAATTGCGCATTTTTCAGCCCAAATTGAGGCGTATTCGGACAGGATTCCAAACAGTTAGCAAGCCAAAAGGTAACGGTTGGAAATTTGAAAACAGACATACACTTCAAAACTAATTGTAATTGCCGAGTATCGTTGGCGAATGCTGCTTGTCATTGCGCGCTTATTCAATTCAAAGATATCGCTATGTCTGCCAAGTTAAGCGGTACCGCACAACTTAAGATTTGCTTACAGTTGGTGGACTCACTGCGAACGAGAACGGGTGTTTTCCTATGCGGTGTTTGCTACAATTTATCCATACACGATGTAGCTGAGCTGATCGGCCACTTCTCTCGAGGTCGCGTAAAGCCTTCTACATCCTCAATCAACGACATTTCAAGAAAACCAGCCAATATGTATTCTGCCTAAGCCAGAGGTTGGCCCATGTTAATTGTTTATGTCGCTATTGGCCGCTGGAAAACCGAGTCATGGAATTGCTTCCCACTAACAAATCGTTTAGGCCCTGAACTGCCTCGGTCTTAAAACTCTTAAAGTTCGGGAAAAGCAAAGCTTAGACTGAAAGCAAACAAGTCTCGATAACGCAGAAAATAAATCTGTTAGATGGACGGCAATACGGGAAACGTTTACCCGAAACATCAACCACAACAGCGACAGCAAAATACAAACAAATTGGAAAAAATCCAAAAAATCCAAAAATCAGTCAATCAATTTAAGAAAAACTATTGCGGCACCGAACAGCTTGGAAAAAAAACGAAGAAGACCAAGAAATAAAAAGAAAAAGAAATTTAAAAAATCAATCAATCAATAAAAAAATTAAAAATAAACCAAAGCGGCTTAAAAAAAACCCCCAAAAAATTAGAACTAAATAAGTCAATCGATTAATTAAACCAACAAAAATGTTCGGCGTGGCTGGGATTTTCTTCCCGGCCCGAGTTCAAATCTCAATCGGGGGAGAAGTTATTCGACCCCCAAGCCGTTCGAGAATAACCCCTTTAATAACATATTGAGACTTGAACTCACGACCGCCAGATGCGACCCTGGATCAGCCGCGCGCAGCCCATCCCGCAGGACCACCTGGAAATCCCTTGGGTTGTTGCTAACAAATTAAGATGTGTATAGTACGTGCTGATATGCTAGTTTCCGGTTCCGCTTAGTCAAAGAGTGGGACTGTATTCTGCTAGTTATAGACCTGAGGCTAGAAACTCCAGCGTTATATATTCCTTACCGTCGTCAGCCAGAATTGCGCATTTTTCAGCCCAAATTGAGGCGTATTCGGACAGGATTCCAAACAGTTAGCAAGCCAAAAGGTAACGGTTGGAAATTTGAAAACAGACATACACTTCAAAACTAATTGTAATTGCCGAGTATCGTTGGCGAATGCTGCTTGTCATTGCGCGCTTATTCAATTCAAAGATATCGCTATGTCTGCCAAGTTAAGCGGTACCGCACAACTTAAGATTTGCTTACAGTTGGTGGACTCACTGCGAACGAGAACGGGTGTTTTCCTATGCGGTGTTTGCTACAATTTATCCATACACGATGTAGCTGAGCTGATCGGCCACTTCTCTCGAGGTCGCGTAAAGCCTTCTACATCCTCAATCAACGACATTTCAAGAAAACCAGCCAATATGTATTCTGCCTAAGCCAGAGGTTGGCCCATGTTAATTGTTTATGTCGCTATTGGCCGCTGGAAAACCGAGTCATGGAATTGCTTCCCACTAACAAATCGTTTAGGCCCTGAACTGCCTCGGTCTTAAAACTCTTAAAGTTCGGGAAAAGCAAAGCTTAGACTGAAAGCAAACAAGTCTCGATAACGCAGAAAATAAATCTGTTAGATGGACGGCAATACGGGAAACGTTTACCCGAAACATCAACCACAACAGCGACAGCAAAATACAAACAAATTGGAAAAAATCCAAAAAATCCAAAAATCAGTCAATCAATTTAAGAAAAACTATTGCGGCACCGAACAGCTTGGAAAAAAAACGAAGAAGACCAAGAAATAAAAAGAAAAAGAAATTTAAAAAATCAATCAATCAATAAAAAAATTAAAAATAAACCAAAGCGGCTTAAAAAAAACCCCCAAAAAATTAGAACTAAATAAGTCAATCGATTAATTAAACCAACAAAAATGTTCGGCGTGGCTGGGATTTTCTTCCCGGCCCGAGTTCAAATCTCAATCGGGGGAGAAGTTATTCGACCCCCAAGCCGTTCGAGAATAACCCCTTTAATAACATATTGAGACTTGAACTCACGACCGCCAGATGCGACCCTGGATCAGCCGCGCGCAGCCCATCCCGCAGGACCACCTGGAAATCCCTTGGGTTGTTGCTAACAAATTAAGATGTGTATAGTACGTGCTGATATGCTAGTTTCCGGTTCCGCTTAGTCAAAGAGTGGGACTGTATTCTGCTAGTTATAGACCTGAGGCTAGAAACTCCAGCGTTATATATTCCTTACCGTCGTCAGCCAGAATTGCGCATTTTTCAGCCCAAATTGAGGCGTATTCGGACAGGATTCCAAACAGTTAGCAAGCCAAAAGGTAACGGTTGGAAATTTGAAAACAGACATACACTTCAAAACTAATTGTAATTGCCGAGTATCGTTGGCGAATGCTGCTTGTCATTGCGCGCTTATTCAATTCAAAGATATCGCTATGTCTGCCAAGTTAAGCGGTACCGCACAACTTAAGATTTGCTTACAGTTGGTGGACTCACTGCGAACGAGAACGGGTGTTTTCCTATGCGGTGTTTGCTACAATTTATCCATACACGATGTAGCTGAGCTGATCGGCCACTTCTCTCGAGGTCGCGTAAAGCCTTCTACATCCTCAATCAACGACATTTCAAGAAAACCAGCCAATATGTATTCTGCCTAAGCCAGAGGTTGGCCCATGTTAATTGTTTATGTCGCTATTGGCCGCTGGAAAACCGAGTCATGGAATTGCTTCCCACTAACAAATCGTTTAGGCCCTGAACTGCCTCGGTCTTAAAACTCTTAAAGTTCGGGAAAAGCAAAGCTTAGACTGAAAGCAAACAAGTCTCGATAACGCAGAAAATAAATCTGTTAGATGGACGGCAATACGGGAAACGTTTACCCGAAACATCAACCACAACAGCGACAGCAAAATACAAACAAATTGGAAAAAATCCAAAAAATCCAAAAATCAGTCAATCAATTTAAGAAAAACTATTGCGGCACCGAACAGCTTGGAAAAAAAACGAAGAAGACCAAGAAATAAAAAGAAAAAGAAATTTAAAAAATCAATCAATCAATAAAAAAATTAAAAATAAACCAAAGCGGCTTAAAAAAAACCCCCAAAAAATTAGAACTAAATAAGTCAATCGATTAATTAAACCAACAAAAATGTTCGGCGTGGCTGGGATTTTCTTCCCGGCCCGAGTTCAAATCTCAATCGGGGGAGAAGTTATTCGACCCCCAAGCCGTTCGAGAATAACCCCTTTAATAACATATTGAGACTTGAACTCACGACCGCCAGATGCGACCCTGGATCAGCCGCGCGCAGCCCATCCCGCAGGACCACCTGGAAATCCCTTGGGTTGTTGCTAACAAATTAAGATGTGTATAGTACGTGCTGATATGCTAGTTTCCGGTTCCGCTTAGTCAAAGAGTGGGACTGTATTCTGCTAGTTATAGACCTGAGGCTAGAAACTCCAGCGTTATATATTCCTTACCGTCGTCAGCCAGAATTGCGCATTTTTCAGCCCAAATTGAGGCGTATTCGGACAGGATTCCAAACAGTTAGCAAGCCAAAAGGTAACGGTTGGAAATTTGAAAACAGACATACACTTCAAAACTAATTGTAATTGCCGAGTATCGTTGGCGAATGCTGCTTGTCATTGCGCGCTTATTCAATTCAAAGATATCGCTATGTCTGCCAAGTTAAGCGGTACCGCACAACTTAAGATTTGCTTACAGTTGGTGGACTCACTGCGAACGAGAACGGGTGTTTTCCTATGCGGTGTTTGCTACAATTTATCCATACACGATGTAGCTGAGCTGATCGGCCACTTCTCTCGAGGTCGCGTAAAGCCTTCTACATCCTCAATCAACGACATTTCAAGAAAACCAGCCAATATGTATTCTGCCTAAGCCAGAGGTTGGCCCATGTTAATTGTTTATGTCGCTATTGGCCGCTGGAAAACCGAGTCATGGAATTGCTTCCCACTAACAAATCGTTTAGGCCCTGAACTGCCTCGGTCTTAAAACTCTTAAAGTTCGGGAAAAGCAAAGCTTAGACTGAAAGCAAACAAGTCTCGATAACGCAGAAAATAAATCTGTTAGATGGACGGCAATACGGGAAACGTTTACCCGAAACATCAACCACAACAGCGACAGCAAAATACAAACAAATTGGAAAAAATCCAAAAAATCCAAAAATCAGTCAATCAATTTAAGAAAAACTATTGCGGCACCGAACAGCTTGGAAAAAAAACGAAGAAGACCAAGAAATAAAAAGAAAAAGAAATTTAAAAAATCAATCAATCAATAAAAAAATTAAAAATAAACCAAAGCGGCTTAAAAAAAACCCCCAAAAAATTAGAACTAAATAAGTCAATCGATTAATTAAACCAACAAAAATGTTCGGCGTGGCTGGGATTTTCTTCCCGGCCCGAGTTCAAATCTCAATCGGGGGAGAAGTTATTCGACCCCCAAGCCGTTCGAGAATAACCCCTTTAATAACATATTGAGACTTGAACTCACGACCGCCAGATGCGACCCTGGATCAGCCGCGCGCAGCCCATCCCGCAGGACCACCTGGAAATCCCTTGGGTTGTTGCTAACAAATTAAGATGTGTATAGTACGTGCTGATATGCTAGTTTCCGGTTCCGCTTAGTCAAAGAGTGGGACTGTATTCTGCTAGTTATAGACCTGAGGCTAGAAACTCCAGCGTTATATATTCCTTACCGTCGTCAGCCAGAATTGCGCATTTTTCAGCCCAAATTGAGGCGTATTCGGACAGGATTCCAAACAGTTAGCAAGCCAAAAGGTAACGGTTGGAAATTTGAAAACAGACATACACTTCAAAACTAATTGTAATTGCCGAGTATCGTTGGCGAATGCTGCTTGTCATTGCGCGCTTATTCAATTCAAAGATATCGCTATGTCTGCCAAGTTAAGCGGTACCGCACAACTTAAGATTTGCTTACAGTTGGTGGACTCACTGCGAACGAGAACGGGTGTTTTCCTATGCGGTGTTTGCTACAATTTATCCATACACGATGTAGCTGAGCTGATCGGCCACTTCTCTCGAGGTCGCGTAAAGCCTTCTACATCCTCAATCAACGACATTTCAAGAAAACCAGCCAATATGTATTCTGCCTAAGCCAGAGGTTGGCCCATGTTAATTGTTTATGTCGCTATTGGCCGCTGGAAAACCGAGTCATGGAATTGCTTCCCACTAACAAATCGTTTAGGCCCTGAACTGCCTCGGTCTTAAAACTCTTAAAGTTCGGGAAAAGCAAAGCTTAGACTGAAAGCAAACAAGTCTCGATAACGCAGAAAATAAATCTGTTAGATGGACGGCAATACGGGAAACGTTTACCCGAAACATCAACCACAACAGCGACAGCAAAATACAAACAAATTGGAAAAAATCCAAAAAATCCAAAAATCAGTCAATCAATTTAAGAAAAACTATTGCGGCACCGAACAGCTTGGAAAAAAAACGAAGAAGACCAAGAAATAAAAAGAAAAAGAAATTTAAAAAATCAATCAATCAATAAAAAAATTAAAAATAAACCAAAGCGGCTTAAAAAAAACCCCCAAAAAATTAGAACTAAATAAGTCAATCGATTAATTAAACCAACAAAAATGTTCGGCGTGGCTGGGATTTTCTTCCCGGCCCGAGTTCAAATCTCAATCGGGGGAGAAGTTATTCGACCCCCAAGCCGTTCGAGAATAACCCCTTTAATAACATATTGAGACTTGAACTCACGACCGCCAGATGCGACCCTGGATCAGCCGCGCGCAGCCCATCCCGCAGGACCACCTGGAAATCCCTTGGGTTATTGCTAACAAATTAAGATGTGTATAGTACGTGCTGATATGCTAGTTTCCGGTTCCGCTTAGTCAAAGAGTGGGACTGTATTCTGCTAGTTATAGACCTGAGGCTAGAAACTCCAGCGTTATATATTCCTTACCGTCGTCAGCCAGAATTGCGCATTTTTCAGCCCAAATTGAGGCGTATTCGGACAGGATTCCAAACAGTTAGCAAGCCAAAAGGTAACGGTTGGAAATTTGAAAACAGACATACACTTCAAAACTAATTGTAATTGCCGAGTATCGTTGGCGAATGCTGCTTGTCATTGCGCGCTTATTCAATTCAAAGATATCGCTATGTCTGCCAAGTTAAGCGGTACCGCACAACTTAAGATTTGCTTACAGTTGGTGGACTCACTGCGAACGAGAACGGGTGTTTTCCTATGCGGTGTTTGCTACAATTTATCCATACACGATGTAGCTGAGCTGATCGGCCACTTCTCTCGAGGTCGCGTAAAGCCTTCTACATCCTCA
Source organism: Orbicella franksi (assembly GCF_964199315.1). Classification (NCBI taxonomy): domain Eukaryota; kingdom Metazoa; phylum Cnidaria; class Anthozoa; order Scleractinia; family Merulinidae; genus Orbicella; species Orbicella franksi. The sequence goes on from NW_027670892.1 coordinate 13,586, forward strand.
ATCAACGACATTTCAAGAAAACCAGCCAATATGTATTCTGCCTAAGCCAGAGGTTGGCCCATGTTAATTGTTTATGTCGCTATTGGCCGCTGGAAAACCGAGTCATGGAATTGCTTCCCACTAACAAATCGTTTAGGCCCTGAACTGCCTCGGTCTTAAAACTCTTAAAGTTCGGGAAAAGCAAAGCTTAGACTGAAAGCAAACAAGTCTCGATAACGCAGAAAATAAATCTGTTAGATGGACGGCAATACGGGAAACGTTTACCCGAAACATCAACCACAACAGCGACAGCAAAATACAAACAAATTGGAAAAAATCCAAAAAATCCAAAAATCAGTCAATCAATTTAAGAAAAACTATTGCGGCACCGAACAGCTTGGAAAAAAAACGAAGAAGACCAAGAAATAAAAAGAAAAAGAAATTTAAAAAATCAATCAATCAATAAAAAAATTAAAAATAAACCAAAGCGGCTTAAAAAAAACCCCCAAAAAATTAGAACTAAATAAGTCAATCGATTAATTAAACCAACAAAAATGTTCGGCGTGGCTGGGATTTTCTTCCCGGCCCGAGTTCAAATCTCAATCGGGGGAGAAGTTATTCGACCCCCAAGCCGTTCGAGAATAACCCCTTTAATAACATATTGAGACTTGAACTCACGACCGCCAGATGCGACCCTGGATCAGCCGCGCGCAGCCCATCCCGCAGGACCACCTGGAAATCCCTTGGGTTGTTGCTAACAAATTAAGATGTGTATAGTACGTGCTGATATGCTAGTTTCCGGTTCCGCTTAGTCAAAGAGTGGGACTGTATTCTGCTAGTTATAGACCTGAGGCTAGAAACTCCAGCGTTATATATTCCTTACCGTCGTCAGCCAGAATTGCGCATTTTTCAGCCCAAATTGAGGCGTATTCGGACAGGATTCCAAACAGTTAGCAAGCCAAAAGGTAACGGTTGGAAATTTGAAAACAGACATACACTTCAAAACTAATTGTAATTGCCGAGTATCGTTGGCGAATGCTGCTTGTCATTGCGCGCTTATTCAATTCAAAGATATCGCTATGTCTGCCAAGTTAAGCGGTACCGCACAACTTAAGATTTGCTTACAGTTGGTGGACTCACTGCGAACGAGAACGGGTGTTTTCCTATGCGGTGTTTGCTACAATTTATCCATACACGATGTAGCTGAGCTGATCGGCCACTTCTCTCGAGGTCGCGTAAAGCCTTCTACATCCTCAATCAACGACATTTCAAGAAAACCAGCCAATATGTATTCTGCCTAAGCCAGAGGTTGGCCCATGTTAATTGTTTATGTCGCTATTGGCCGCTGGAAAACCGAGTCATGGAATTGCTTCCCACTAACAAATCGTTTAGGCCCTGAACTGCCTCGGTCTTAAAACTCTTAAAGTTCGGGAAAAGCAAAGCTTAGACTGAAAGCAAACAAGTCTCGATAACGCAGAAAATAAATCTGTTAGATGGACGGCAATACGGGAAACGTTTACCCGAAACATCAACCACAACAGCGACAGCAAAATACAAACAAATTGGAAAAAATCCAAAAAATCCAAAAATCAGTCAATCAATTTAAGAAAAACTATTGCGGCACCGAACAGCTTGGAAAAAAAACGAAGAAGACCAAGAAATAAAAAGAAAAAGAAATTTAAAAAATCAATCAATCAATAAAAAAATTAAAAATAAACCAAAGCGGCTTAAAAAAAACCCCCAAAAAATTAGAACTAAATAAGTCAATCGATTAATTAAACCAACAAAAATGTTCGGCGTGGCTGGGATTTTCTTCCCGGCCCGAGTTCAAATCTCAATCGGGGGAGAAGTTATTCGACCCCCAAGCCGTTCGAGAATAACCCCTTTAATAACATATTGAGACTTGAACTCACGACCGCCAGATGCGACCCTGGATCAGCCGCGCGCAGCCCATCCCGCAGGACCACCTGGAAATCCCTTGGGTTGTTGCTAACAAATTAAGATGTGTATAGTACGTGCTGATATGCTAGTTTCCGGTTCCGCTTAGTCAAAGAGTGGGACTGTATTCTGCTAGTTATAGACCTGAGGCTAGAAACTCCAGCGTTATATATTCCTTACCGTCGTCAGCCAGAATTGCGCATTTTTCAGCCCAAATTGAGGCGTATTCGGACAGGATTCCAAACAGTTAGCAAGCCAAAAGGTAACGGTTGGAAATTTGAAAACAGACATACACTTCAAAACTAATTGTAATTGCCGAGTATCGTTGGCGAATGCTGCTTGTCATTGCGCGCTTATTCAATTCAAAGATATCGCTATGTCTGCCAAGTTAAGCGGTACCGCACAACTTAAGATTTGCTTACAGTTGGTGGACTCACTGCGAACGAGAACGGGTGTTTTCCTATGCGGTGTTTGCTAGAATTTATCCATACACGATGTAGCTGAGCTGATCGGCCACTTCTCTCGAGGTCGCGTAAAGCCTTCTACATCCTCAATCAACGACATTTCAAGAAAACCAGCCAATATGTATTCTGCCTAAGCCAGAGGTTGGCCCATGTTAATCGTTTATGTCGCTATTGGCCGCTGGAAAACCGAGTCATGGAATTGCTTCCCACTAACAAATCGTTTAGGCCCTGAACTGCCTCGGTCTTAAAACTCTTAAAGTTCGGGAAAAGCAAAGCTTAGACTGAAAGCAAACAAGTCTCGATAACGCAGAAAATAAATCTGTTAGATGGACGGCAATACGGGAAACGTTTACCCGAAACATCAACCACAACAGCGACAGCAAAATACAAACAAATTGGAAAAAATCCAAAAAATCCAAAAATCAGTCAATCAATTTAAGAAAAACTATTGCGGCACCGAACAGCTTGGAAAAAAAACGAAGAAGACCAAGAAATAAAAAGAAAAAGAAATTTAAAAAATCAATCAATCAATAAAAAAATAAAAAATAAACCAAAGCGGCTTAAAAAAAAACCCCAAAAAATTAGAACTAAATAAGTCAATCGATTAATTAAACCAACAAAAATGTTCGGCGTGGCTGGGATTTTCTTCCCGGCCCGAGTTCAAATCTCAATCGGGGGAGAAGTTATTCGACCCCCAAGCCGTTCGAGAATAACCCCTTTAATAACATATTGAGACTTGAACTCACGACCGCCAGATGCGACCCTGGATCAGCCGCGCGCAGCCCATCCCGCAGGACCACCTGGAAATCCCTTGGGTTGTTGCTAACAAATTAAGATGTGTATAGTACGTGCTGATATGCTAGTTTCCGGTTCCGCTTAG
>NW_027670893.1:15000-16989 GCF_964199315.1 Orbicella franksi
CACGCAATTCGAGCTGGCCAATCGTTTCCCGCAAAAAGTTTTGAAAATGGTGAAAACCTTAAGGGTGCTTATAGAATAGGGGGACCGACGCCCAGTTTTAAGATAGTGTAGAACACCCCCTTAACGATGATGTGACAGCGCCAAACTTAGCGCCTGCACGTGACTCGAGCTGGCCAATAGTTTCCTGCAAAAAGTTTTGAAAAAGTGTAAAATCCCAATTTTGCGCTCTTTAGGGTGTGGTCTTTGAGCTTCGGGTTTTCGTCAGAAAATTTCGGCAATCATCGGTCATCTTCGTGGAAATCTCTTCGTTTTCGTAACTCTGACATGGTGACGCATGTTTGGAATGCCATGGGGAGCGCTTTGGAGCAGTTTTGAAAAATCGAAATTTTCGAAATTTTTCTAAGTGTCTAAACTTGGTTGGGGGAATAGACGGTTTCGGGTTATAATGTAGGGCAGGCATCGGGAAAGACCGAAAGAGCAATTGAGCTGTATCGGTCCGTAACAGTAAGCCCTGCTCGGTAATGTGTTCTCGGGTACGAAAGGAGGGTATTTGGAGGAAAAAGGAGCAAAGTCGACTAAACTTGCTCGGTCGGTAGCATGAAATGACTGAACTTGTAGCCAAGTTGTCTCGGTGTGGACAACGAGAGAACGGATGGATGTTGTACCTGATGGCCTTTGGCCAAGAATAGCGGCTTAGATTCGGAAGAATCATTCTTCCCCAATGTATCTTGTCGGCATTCCGTGGACTTGGCTGTCTCACTGGTATGCCGGAAGCTTACTAGGGTGAAGCAGTGGAAAGACGTGGCAAAGAGAGAACGGGTTTCCCTCGGACAGGGTCGAACGCCTCGTGCGTCTTCCATGGCCGGGAGGATTCCCAGTGCAGCTTGACGGTGGAATGCCAGCCTCCTTTCAAAGGAAGCAGACGCAAAAGGGTTCCCGCCGGGTTCCCTGAGGGATAGCTACCTGGTTGATCCTGCCAGTAGTCATATGCTTGTCTCAAAGATTAAGCCATGCATGTCTAAGTATAAGCACTTGTACTGTGAAACTGCGAATGGCTCATTAAATCAGTTATCGTTTATTTTGATTGTACCATTACTACTTGGATAACCGTAGTAATTCTAGAGCTAATACATGCGAAAAGTCCCGACTTCTGGAAGGGATGTATTTATTAGATTAAAAACCAATGCGGGTTCTGCCCGGTTCTTTGGTGATTCATAGTAACTGATCGAATCGCACGGCCTTGAGCTGGCGATGTTTCATTCAAATTTCTGCCCTATCAACTGTCGATGGTAAGGTAGTGGCTTACCATGGTTGCAACGGGTGACGGAGAATTAGGGTTCGATTCCGGAGAGGGAGCCTGAGAAACGGCTACCACATCCAAGGAAGGCAGCAGGCGCGCAAATTACCCAATCCTGACTCAGGGAGGTAGTGACAAGAAATAACAATACAGGGCTTTTCCAAGTCTTGTAATTGGAATGAGTACAACTTAAATCCTTTAACGAGGATCCATTGGAGGGCAAGTCTGGTGCCAGCAGCCGCGGTAATTCCAGCTCCAATAGCGTATATTAAAGTTGTTGCAGTTAAAAAGCTCGTAGTTGGATTTCGGGATGGCTCGGCCGGTCTGCCGCAAGGTATGTTACTGGCCGCGCTGTTCTTCCTCGCAAAGACTGTGTGTGCTCTTAACTGAGTGTGCATAGGATCTGCGACGTTTACTTTGAAAAAAATTAGAGTGTTCAAAGCAAGCCAGCGCTTGAATACATAAGCATGGAATAATGGAATAGGACTTTGGTTCTATTTTGTTGGTTTCTGGAACTGAAGTAATGATTAAGAGAGACAGTTGGGGGCATTCGTATTTCGTTGTCAGAGGTGAAATTCTTGGATTTACGAAAGACGAACTACTGCGAAAGCAATTGCCAAGAATGTTTTCATTAATCAAGAACGAAAGTTAGAGGATCGAAGACGATCAGATACCGTCCTAGTTCTAACCAT
>NW_027670894.1:0-19229 GCF_964199315.1 Orbicella franksi
TTTGACTGTATTCTGCTAGTTATAGACCTGAGGCTAGAAACTCCAGTGTTATATATTCCTTACCGTCGTCAGCCAGAATTGCGCATTTTTCAGCCCAAATTGAGGCGTATTCGGACAGGATTCCAAACAGTTAGCAAGCCAAAAGGTAACGGTTGGAAATTTGAAAACAGACATACACTTCAAAACTAATTGTAATTGCCGAGTATCGTTGGCGAATGCTGCTTGTCATTGCGCGCTTATTCAATTCAAAGATATCGCTATGTCTGCCAAGTTAAGCGGTACCGCACAACTTAAGATTTGCTTACAGTTGGTGGACTCACTGCGAACGAGAACGGGTGTTTTCCTATGCGGTGTTTGCTAGAATTTATCCATACACGATGTAGCTGAGCTGATCGGCCACTTCTCTCGAGGTCGCGTAAAGCCTTCTACATCCTCAATCAACGACATTTCAAGAAAACCAGCCAATATGTATTCTGCCTAAGCCAGAGGTTGGCCCATGTTAATCGTTTATGTCGCTATTGGCCGCTGGAAAACCGAGTCATGGAATTGCTTCCCACTAACAAATCGTTTAGGCCCTGAACTGCCTCGGTCTTAAAACTCTTAAAGTTCGGGAAAAGCAAAGCTTAGACTGAAAGCAAACAAGTCTCGATAACGCAGAAAATAAATCTGTTAGATGGACGGCAATACGGGAAACGTTTACCCGAAACATCAACCACAACAGCGACAGCAAAATACAAACAAATTGGAAAAAATCCAAAAAATCCAAAAATCAGTCAATCAATTTAAGAAAAACTATTGCGGCACCGAACAGCTTGGAAAAAAAACGAAGAAGACCAAGAAATAAAAAGAAAAAGAAATTTAAAAAATCAATCAATCAATAAAAAAATAAAAAATAAACCAAAGCGGCTTAAAAAAAAACCCCAAAAAATTAGAACTAAATAAGTCAATCGATTAATTAAACCAACAAAAATGTTCGGCGTGGCTGGGATTTTCTTCCCGGCCCGAGTTCAAATCTCAATCGGGGGAGAAGTTATTCGACCCCCAAGCCGTTCGAGAATAACCCCTTTAATAACATATTGAGACTTGAACTCACGACCGCCAGATGCGACCCTGGATCAGCCGCGCGCAGCCCATCCCGCAGGACCACCTGGAAATCCCTTGGGTTGTTGCTAACAAATTAAGATGTGTATAGTACGTGCTGATATGCTAGTTTCCGGTTCCGCTTAGTCAAAGAGTGGGACTGTATTCTGCTAGTTATAGACCTGAGGCTAGAAACTCCAGTGTTATATATTCCTTACCGTCGTCAGCCAGAATTGCGCATTTTTCAGCCCAAATTGAGGCGTATTCGGACAGGATTCCAAACAGTTAGCAAGCCAAAAGGTAACGGTTGGAAATTTGAAAACAGACATACACTTCAAAACTAATTGTAATTGCCGAGTATCGTTGGCGAATGCTGCTTGTCATTGCGCGCTTATTCAATTCAAAGATATCGCTATGTCTGCCAAGTTAAGCGGTACCGCACAACTTAAGATTTGCTTACAGTTGGTGGACTCACTGCGAACGAGAACGGGTGTTTTCCTATGCGGTGTTTGCTAGAATTTATCCATACACGATGTAGCTGAGCTGATCGGCCACTTCTCTCGAGGTCGCGTAAAGCCTTCTACATCCTCAATCAACGACATTTCAAGAAAACCAGCCAATATGTATTCTGCCTAAGCCAGAGGTTGGCCCATGTTAATCGTTTATGTCGCTATTGGCCGCTGGAAAACCGAGTCATGGAATTGCTTCCCACTAACAAATCGTTTAGGCCCTGAACTGCCTCGGTCTTAAAACTCTTAAAGTTCGGGAAAAGCAAAGCTTAGACTGAAAGCAAACAAGTCTCGATAACGCAGAAAATAAATCTGTTAGATGGACGGCAATACGGGAAACGTTTACCCGAAACATCAACCACAACAGCGACAGCAAAATACAAACAAATTGGAAAAAATCCAAAAAATCCAAAAATCAGTCAATCAATTTAAGAAAAACTATTGCGGCACCGAACAGCTTGGAAAAAAAACGAAGAAGACCAAGAAATAAAAAGAAAAAGAAATTTAAAAAATCAATCAATCAATAAAAAAATAAAAAATAAACCAAAGCGGCTTAAAAAAAAACCCCAAAAAATTAGAACTAAATAAGTCAATCGATTAATTAAACCAACAAAAATGTTCGGCGTGGCTGGGATTTTCTTCCCGGCCCGAGTTCAAATCTCAATCGGGGGAGAAGTTATTCGACCCCCAAGCCGTTCGAGAATAACCCCTTTAATAACATATTGAGACTTGAACTCACGACCGCCAGATGCGACCCTGGATCAGCCGCGCGCAGCCCATCCCGCAGGACCACCTGGAAATCCCTTGGGTTGTTGCTAACAAATTAAGATGTGTATAGTACGTGCTGATATGCTAGTTTCCGGTTCCGCTTAGTCAAAGAGTGGGACTGTATTCTGCTAGTTATAGACCTGAGGCTAGAAACTCCAGTGTTATATATTCCTTACCGTCGTCAGCCAGAATTGCGCATTTTTCAGCCCAAATTGAGGCGTATTCGGACAGGATTCCAAACAGTTAGCAAGCCAAAAGGTAACGGTTGGAAATTTGAAAACAGACATACACTTCAAAACTAATTGTAATTGCCGAGTATCGTTGGCGAATGCTGCTTGTCATTGCGCGCTTATTCAATTCAAAGATATCGCTATGTCTGCCAAGTTAAGCGGTACCGCACAACTTAAGATTTGCTTACAGTTGGTGGACTCACTGCGAACGAGAACGGGTGTTTTCCTATGCGGTGTTTGCTAGAATTTATCCATACACGATGTAGCTGAGCTGATCGGCCACTTCTCTCGAGGTCGCGTAAAGCCTTCTACATCCTCAATCAACGACATTTCAAGAAAACCAGCCAATATGTATTCTGCCTAAGCCAGAGGTTGGCCCATGTTAATCGTTTATGTCGCTATTGGCCGCTGGAAAACCGAGTCATGGAATTGCTTCCCACTAACAAATCGTTTAGGCCCTGAACTGCCTCGGTCTTAAAACTCTTAAAGTTCGGGGAAAAGCAAAGCTTAGACTGAAAGCAAACAAGTCTCGATAACGCAGAAAATAAATCTGTTAGATGGACGGCAATACGGGAAACGTTTACCCGAAACATCAACCACAACAGCGACAGCAAAATACAAACAAATTGGAAAAAATCCAAAAAATCCAAAAATCAGTCAATCAATTTAAGAAAAACTATTGCGGCACCGAACAGCTTGGAAAAAAAACGAAGAAGACCAAGAAATAAAAAGAAAAAGAAATTTAAAAAATCAATCAATCAATAAAAAAATAAAAAATAAACCAAAGCGGCTTAAAAAAAAACCCCAAAAAATTAGAACTAAATAAGTCAATCGATTAATTAAACCAACAAAAATGTTCGGCGTGGCTGGGATTTTCTTCCCGGCCCGAGTTCAAATCTCAATCGGGGGAGAAGTTATTCGACCCCCAAGCCGTTCGAGAATAACCCCTTTAATAACATATTGAGACTTGAACTCACGACCGCCAGATGCGACCCTGGATCAGCCGCGCGCAGCCCATCCCGCAGGACCACCTGGAAATCCCTTGGGTTGTTGCTAACAAATTAAGATGTGTATAGTACGTGCTGATATGCTAGTTTCCGGTTCCGCTTAGTCAAAGAGTGGGACTGTATTCTGCTAGTTATAGACCTGAGGCTAGAAACTCCAGTGTTATATATTCCTTACCGTCGTCAGCCAGAATTGCGCATTTTTCAGCCCAAATTGAGGCGTATTCGGACAGGATTCCAAACAGTTAGCAAGCCAAAAGGTAACGGTTGGAAATTTGAAAACAGACATACACTTCAAAACTAATTGTAATTGCCGAGTATCGTTGGCGAATGCTGCTTGTCATTGCGCGCTTATTCAATTCAAAGATATCGCTATGTCTGCCAAGTTAAGCGGTACCGCACAACTTAAGATTTGCTTACAGTTGGTGGACTCACTGCGAACGAGAACGGGTGTTTTTCCTATGCGGTGTTTGCTAGAATTTATCCATACACGATGTAGCTGAGCTGATCGGCCACTTCTCTCGAGGTCGCGTAAAGCCTTCTACATCCTCAATCAACGACATTTCAAGAAAACCAGCCAATATGTATTCTGCCTAAGCCAGAGGTTGGCCCATGTTAATCGTTTATGTCGCTATTGGCCGCTGGAAAACCGAGTCATGGAATTGCTTCCCACTAACAAATCGTTTAGGCCCTGAACTGCCTCGGTCTTAAAACTCTTAAAGTTCGGGAAAAGCAAAGCTTAGACTGAAAGCAAACAAGTCTCGATAACGCAGAAAATAAATCTGTTAGATGGACGGCAATACGGGAAACGTTTACCCGAAACATCAACCACAACAGCGACAGCAAAATACAAACAAATTGGAAAAAATCCAAAAAATCCAAAAATCAGTCAATCAATTTAAGAAAAACTATTGCGGCACCGAACAGCTTGGAAAAAAAACGAAGAAGACCAAGAAATAAAAAGAAAAAGAAATTTAAAAAATCAATCAATCAATAAAAAAATAAAAAATAAACCAAAGCGGCTTAAAAAAAAACCCCAAAAAATTAGAACTAAATAAGTCAATCGATTAATTAAACCAACAAAAATGTTCGGCGTGGCTGGGATTTTCTTCCCGGCCCGAGTTCAAATCTCAATCGGGGGAGAAGTTATTCGACCCCCAAGCCGTTCGAGAATAACCCCTTTAATAACATATTGAGACTTGAACTCACGACCGCCAGATGCGACCCTGGATCAGCCGCGCGCAGCCCATCCCGCAGGACCACCTGGAAATCCCTTGGGTTGTTGCTAACAAATTAAGATGTGTATAGTACGTGCTGATATGCTAGTTTCCGGTTCCGCTTAGTCAAAGAGTGGGACTGTATTCTGCTAGTTATAGACCTGAGGCTAGAAACTCCAGTGTTATATATTCCTTACCGTCGTCAGCCAGAATTGCGCATTTTTCAGCCCAAATTGAGGCGTATTCGGACAGGATTCCAAACAGTTAGCAAGCCAAAAGGTAACGGTTGGAAATTTGAAAACAGACATACACTTCAAAACTAATTGTAATTGCCGAGTATCGTTGGCGAATGCTGCTTGTCATTGCGCGCTTATTCAATTCAAAGATATCGCTATGTCTGCCAAGTTAAGCGGTACCGCACAACTTAAGATTTGCTTACAGTTGGTGGACTCACTGCGAACGAGAACGGGTGTTTTCCTATGCGGTGTTTGCTAGAATTTATCCATACACGATGTAGCTGAGCTGATCGGCCACTTCTCTCGAGGTCGCGTAAAGCCTTCTACATCCTCAATCAACGACATTTCAAGAAAACCAGCCAATATGTATTCTGCCTAAGCCAGAGGTTGGCCCATGTTAATCGTTTATGTCGCTATTGGCCGCTGGAAAACCGAGTCATGGAATTGCTTCCCACTAACAAATCGTTTAGGCCCTGAACTGCCTCGGTCTTAAAACTCTTAAAGTTCGGGAAAAGCAAAGCTTAGACTGAAAGCAAACAAGTCTCGATAACGCAGAAAATAAATCTGTTAGATGGACGGCAATACGGGAAACGTTTACCCGAAACATCAACCACAACAGCGACAGCAAAATACAAACAAATTGGAAAAAATCCAAAAAATCCAAAAATCAGTCAATCAATTTAAGAAAAACTATTGCGGCACCGAACAGCTTGGAAAAAAAACGAAGAAGACCAAGAAATAAAAAGAAAAAGAAATTTAAAAAATCAATCAATCAATAAAAAAATAAAAAATAAACCAAAGCGGCTTAAAAAAAAACCCCAAAAAATTAGAACTAAATAAGTCAATCGATTAATTAAACCAACAAAAATGTTCGGCGTGGCTGGGATTTTCTTCCCGGCCCGAGTTCAAATCTCAATCGGGGGAGAAGTTATTCGACCCCCAAGCCGTTCGAGAATAACCCCTTTAATAACATATTGAGACTTGAACTCACGACCGCCAGATGCGACCCTGGATCAGCCGCGCGCAGCCCATCCCGCAGGACCACCTGGAAATCCCTTGGGTTGTTGCTAACAAATTAAGATGTGTATAGTACGTGCTGATATGCTAGTTTCCGGTTCCGCTTAGTCAAAGAGTGGGACTGTATTCTGCTAGTTATAGACCTGAGGCTAGAAACTCCAGTGTTATATATTCCTTACCGTCGTCAGCCAGAATTGCGCATTTTTCAGCCCAAATTGAGGCGTATTCGGACAGGATTCCAAACAGTTAGCAAGCCAAAAGGTAACGGTTGGAAATTTGAAAACAGACATACACTTCAAAACTAATTGTAATTGCCGAGTATCGTTGGCGAATGCTGCTTGTCATTGCGCGCTTATTCAATTCAAAGATATCGCTATGTCTGCCAAGTTAAGCGGTACCGCACAACTTAAGATTTGCTTACAGTTGGTGGACTCACTGCGAACGAGAACGGGTGTTTTCCTATGCGGTGTTTGCTAGAATTTATCCATACACGATGTAGCTGAGCTGATCGGCCACTTCTCTCGAGGTCGCGTAAAGCCTTCTACATCCTCAATCAACGACATTTCAAGAAAACCAGCCAATATGTATTCTGCCTAAGCCAGAGGTTGGCCCATGTTAATCGTTTATGTCGCTATTGGCCGCTGGAAAACCGAGTCATGGAATTGCTTCCCACTAACAAATCGTTTAGGCCCTGAACTGCCTCGGTCTTAAAACTCTTAAAGTTCGGGAAAAGCAAAGCTTAGACTGAAAGCAAACAAGTCTCGATAACGCAGAAAATAAATCTGTTAGATGGACGGCAATACGGGAAACGTTTACCCGAAACATCAACCACAACAGCGACAGCAAAATACAAACAAATTGGAAAAAATCCAAAAAATCCAAAAATCAGTCAATCAATTTAAGAAAAACTATTGCGGCACCGAACAGCTTGGAAAAAAAACGAAGAAGACCAAGAAATAAAAAGAAAAAGAAATTTAAAAAATCAATCAATCAATAAAAAAATAAAAAATAAACCAAAGCGGCTTAAAAAAAAACCCCAAAAAATTAGAACTAAATAAGTCAATCGATAATTAAACCAACAAAAATGTTCGGCGTGGCTGGGATTTTCTTCCCGGCCCGAGTTCAAATCTCAATCGGGGGAGAAGTTATTCGACCCCCAAGCCGTTCGAGAATAACCCCTTTAATAACATATTGAGACTTGAACTCACGACCGCCAGATGCGACCCTGGATCAGCCGCGCGCAGCCCATCCCGCAGGACCACCTGGAAATCCCTTGGGTTGTTGCTAACAAATTAAGATGTGTATAGTACGTGCTGATATGCTAGTTTCCGGTTCCGCTTAGTCAAAGAGTGGGACTGTATTCTGCTAGTTATAGACCTGAGGCTAGAAACTCCAGTGTTATATATTCCTTACCGTCGTCAGCCAGAATTGCGCATTTTTCAGCCCAAATTGAGGCGTATTCGGACAGGATTCCAAACAGTTAGCAAGCCAAAAGGTAACGGTTGGAAATTTGAAAACAGACATACACTTCAAAACTAATTGTAATTGCCGAGTATCGTTGGCGAATGCTGCTTGTCATTGCGCGCTTATTCAATTCAAAGATATCGCTATGTCTGCCAAGTTAAGCGGTACCGCACAACTTAAGATTTGCTTACAGTTGGTGGACTCACTGCGAACGAGAACGGGTGTTTTCCTATGCGGTGTTTGCTAGAATTTATCCATACACGATGTAGCTGAGCTGATCGGCCACTTCTCTCGAGGTCGCGTAAAGCCTTCTACATCCTCAATCAACGACATTTCAAGAAAACCAGCCAATATGTATTCTGCCTAAGCCAGAGGTTGGCCCATGTTAATCGTTTATGTCGCTATTGGCCGCTGGAAAACCGAGTCATGGAATTGCTTCCCACTAACAAATCGTTTAGGCCCTGAACTGCCTCGGTCTTAAAACTCTTAAAGTTCGGGGAAAAGCAAAGCTTAGACTGAAAGCAAACAAGTCTCGATAACGCAGAAAATAAATCTGTTAGATGGACGGCAATACGGGAAACGTTTACCCGAAACATCAACCACAACAGCGACAGCAAAATACAAACAAATTGGAAAAAATCCAAAAAATCCAAAAATCAGTCAATCAATTTAAGAAAAACTATTGCGGCACCGAACAGCTTGGAAAAAAAACGAAGAAGACCAAGAAATAAAAAGAAAAAGAAATTTAAAAAATCAATCAATCAATAAAAAAATAAAAAATAAACCAAAGCGGCTTAAAAAAAAACCCCAAAAAATTAGAACTAAATAAGTCAATCGATTAATTAAACCAACAAAAATGTTCGGCGTGGCTGGGATTTTCTTCCCGGCCCGAGTTCAAATCTCAATCGGGGGAGAAGTTATTCGACCCCCAAGCCGTTCGAGAATAACCCCTTTAATAACATATTGAGACTTGAACTCACGACCGCCAGATGCGACCCTGGATCAGCCGCGCGCAGCCCATCCCGCAGGACCACCTGGAAATCCCTTGGGTTGTTGCTAACAAATTAAGATGTGTATAGTACGTGCTGATATGCTAGTTTCCGGTTCCGCTTAGTCAAAGAGTGGGACTGTATTCTGCTAGTTATAGACCTGAGGCTAGAAACTCCAGTGTTATATATTCCTTACCGTCGTCAGCCAGAATTGCGCATTTTTCAGCCCAAATTGAGGCGTATTCGGACAGGATTCCAAACAGTTAGCAAGCCAAAAGGTAACGGTTGGAAATTTGAAAACAGACATACACTTCAAAACTAATTGTAATTGCCGAGTATCGTTGGCGAATGCTGCTTGTCATTGCGCGCTTATTCAATTCAAAGATATCGCTATGTCTGCCAAGTTAAGCGGTACCGCACAACTTAAGATTTGCTTACAGTTGGTGGACTCACTGCGAACGAGAACGGGTGTTTTCCTATGCGGTGTTTGCTAGAATTTATCCATACACGATGTAGCTGAGCTGATCGGCCACTTCTCTCGAGGTCGCGTAAAGCCTTCTACATCCTCAATCAACGACATTTCAAGAAAACCAGCCAATATGTATTCTGCCTAAGCCAGAGGTTGGCCCATGTTAATCGTTTATGTCGCTATTGGCCGCTGGAAAACCGAGTCATGGAATTGCTTCCCACTAACAAATCGTTTAGGCCCTGAACTGCCTCGGTCTTAAAACTCTTAAAGTTCGGGAAAAGCAAAGCTTAGACTGAAAGCAAACAAGTCTCGATAACGCAGAAAATAAATCTGTTAGATGGACGGCAATACGGGAAACGTTTACCCGAAACATCAACCACAACAGCGACAGCAAAATACAAACAAATTGGAAAAAATCCAAAAAATCCAAAAATCAGTCAATCAATTTAAGAAAAACTATTGCGGCACCGAACAGCTTGGAAAAAAAACGAAGAAGACCAAGAAATAAAAAGAAAAAGAAATTTAAAAAATCAATCAATCAATAAAAAAATAAAAAATAAACCAAAGCGGCTTAAAAAAAAACCCCAAAAAATTAGAACTAAATAAGTCAATCGATTAATTAAACCAACAAAAATGTTCGGCGTGGCTGGGATTTTCTTCCCGGCCCGAGTTCAAATCTCAATCGGGGGAGAAGTTATTCGACCCCCAAGCCGTTCGAGAATAACCCCTTTAATAACATATTGAGACTTGAACTCACGACCGCCAGATGCGACCCTGGATCAGCCGCGCGCAGCCCATCCCGCAGGACCACCTGGAAATCCCTTGGGTTGTTGCTAACAAATTAAGATGTGTATAGTACGTGCTGATATGCTAGTTTCCGGTTCCGCTTAGTCAAAGAGTGGGACTGTATTCTGCTAGTTATAGACCTGAGGCTAGAAACTCCAGTGTTATATATTCCTTACCGTCGTCAGCCAGAATTGCGCATTTTTCAGCCCAAATTGAGGCGTATTCGGACAGGATTCCAAACAGTTAGCAAGCCAAAAGGTAACGGTTGGAAATTTGAAAACAGACATACACTTCAAAACTAATTGTAATTGCCGAGTATCGTTGGCGAATGCTGCTTGTCATTGCGCGCTTATTCAATTCAAAGATATCGCTATGTCTGCCAAGTTAAGCGGTACCGCACAACTTAAGATTTGCTTACAGTTGGTGGACTCACTGCGAACGAGAACGGGTGTTTTCCTATGCGGTGTTTGCTAGAATTTATCCATACACGATGTAGCTGAGCTGATCGGCCACTTCTCTCGAGGTCGCGTAAAGCCTTCTACATCCTCAATCAACGACATTTCAAGAAAACCAGCCAATATGTATTCTGCCTAAGCCAGAGGTTGGCCCATGTTAATCGTTTATGTCGCTATTGGCCGCTGGAAAACCGAGTCATGGAATTGCTTCCCACTAACAAATCGTTTAGGCCCTGAACTGCCTCGGTCTTAAAACTCTTAAAGTTCGGGAAAAGCAAAGCTTAGACTGAAAGCAAACAAGTCTCGATAACGCAGAAAATAAATCTGTTAGATGGACGGCAATACGGGAAACGTTTACCCGAAACATCAACCACAACAGCGACAGCAAAATACAAACAAATTGGAAAAAATCCAAAAAATCCAAAAATCAGTCAATCAATTTAAGAAAAACTATTGCGGCACCGAACAGCTTGGAAAAAAAACGAAGAAGACCAAGAAATAAAAAGAAAAAGAAATTTAAAAAATCAATCAATCAATAAAAAAATAAAAAATAAACCAAAGCGGCTTAAAAAAAAACCCCAAAAAATTAGAACTAAATAAGTCAATCGATTAATTAAACCAACAAAAATGTTCGGCGTGGCTGGGATTTTCTTCCCGGCCCGAGTTCAAATCTCAATCGGGGGAGAAGTTATTCGACCCCCAAGCCGTTCGAGAATAACCCCTTTAATAACATATTGAGACTTGAACTCACGACCGCCAGATGCGACCCTGGATCAGCCGCGCGCAGCCCATCCCGCAGGACCACCTGGAAATCCCTTGGGTTGTTGCTAACAAATTAAGATGTGTATAGTACGTGCTGATATGCTAGTTTCCGGTTCCGCTTAGTCAAAGAGTGGGACTGTATTCTGCTAGTTATAGACCTGAGGCTAGAAACTCCAGTGTTATATATTCCTTACCGTCGTCAGCCAGAATTGCGCATTTTTCAGCCCAAATTGAGGCGTATTCGGACAGGATTCCAAACAGTTAGCAAGCCAAAAGGTAACGGTTGGAAATTTGAAAACAGACATACACTTCAAAACTAATTGTAATTGCCGAGTATCGTTGGCGAATGCTGCTTGTCATTGCGCGCTTATTCAATTCAAAGATATCGCTATGTCTGCCAAGTTAAGCGGTACCGCACAACTTAAGATTTGCTTACAGTTGGTGGACTCACTGCGAACGAGAACGGGTGTTTTCCTATGCGGTGTTTGCTAGAATTTATCCATACACGATGTAGCTGAGCTGATCGGCCACTTCTCTCGAGGTCGCGTAAAGCCTTCTACATCCTCAATCAACGACATTTCAAGAAAACCAGCCAATATGTATTCTGCCTAAGCCAGAGGTTGGCCCATGTTAATCGTTTATGTCGCTATTGGCCGCTGGAAAACCGAGTCATGGAATTGCTTCCCACTAACAAATCGTTTAGGCCCTGAACTGCCTCGGTCTTAAAACTCTTAAAGTTCGGGAAAAGCAAAGCTTAGACTGAAAGCAAACAAGTCTCGATAACGCAGAAAATAAATCTGTTAGATGGACGGCAATACGGGAAACGTTTACCCGAAACATCAACCACAACAGCGACAGCAAAATACAAACAAATTGGAAAAAATCCAAAAAATCCAAAAATCAGTCAATCAATTTAAGAAAAACTATTGCGGCACCGAACAGCTTGGAAAAAAAACGAAGAAGACCAAGAAATAAAAAGAAAAAGAAATTTAAAAAATCAATCAATCAATAAAAAAATAAAAAATAAACCAAAGCGGCTTAAAAAAAAACCCCAAAAAATTAGAACTAAATAAGTCAATCGATTAATTAAACCAACAAAAATGTTCGGCGTGGCTGGGATTTTCTTCCCGGCCCGAGTTCAAATCTCAATCGGGGGAGAAGTTATTCGACCCCCAAGCCGTTCGAGAATAACCCCTTTAATAACATATTGAGACTTGAACTCACGACCGCCAGATGCGACCCTGGATCAGCCGCGCGCAGCCCATCCCGCAGGACCACCTGGAAATCCCTTGGGTTGTTGCTAACAAATTAAGATGTGTATAGTACGTGCTGATATGCTAGTTTCCGGTTCCGCTTAGTCAAAGAGTGGGACTGTATTCTGCTAGTTATAGACCTGAGGCTAGAAACTCCAGCGTTATATATTCCTTACCGTCGTCAGCCAGAATTGCGCATTTTTCAGCCCAAATTGAGGCGTATTCGGACAGGATTCCAAACAGTTAGCAAGCCAAAAGGTAACGGTTGGAAATTTGAAAACAGACATACACTTCAAAACTAATTGTAATTGCCGAGTATCGTTGGCGAATGCTGCTTGTCATTGCGCGCTTATTCAATTCAAAGATATCGCTATGTCTGCCAAGTTAAGCGGTACCGCACAACTTAAGATTTGCTTACAGTTGGTGGACTCACTGCGAACGAGAACGGGTGTTTTCCTATGCGGTGTTTGCTAGAATTTATCCATACACGATGTAGCTGAGCTGATCGGCCACTTCTCTCGAGGTCGCGTAAAGCCTTCTACATCCTCAATCAACGACATTTCAAGAAAACCAGCCAATATGTATTCTGCCTAAGCCAGAGGTTGGCCCATGTTAATCGTTTATGTCGCTATTGGCCGCTGGAAAACCGAGTCATGGAATTGCTTCCCACTAACAAATCGTTTAGGCCCTGAACTGCCTCGGTCTTAAAACTCTTAAAGTTCGGGAAAAGCAAAGCTTAGACTGAAAGCAAACAAGTCTCGATAACGCAGAAAATAAATCTGTTAGATGGACGGCAATACGGGAAACGTTTACCCGAAACATCAACCACAACAGCGACAGCAAAATACAAACAAATTGGAAAAAATCCAAAAAATCCAAAAATCAGTCAATCAATTTAAGAAAAACTATTGCGGCACCGAACAGCTTGGAAAAAAAACGAAGAAGACCAAGAAATAAAAAGAAAAAGAAATTTAAAAAATCAATCAATCAATAAAAAAATAAAAAATAAACCAAAGCGGCTTAAAAAAAAACCCCAAAAAATTAGAACTAAATAAGTCAATCGATTAATTAAACCAACAAAAATGTTCGGCGTGGCTGGGATTTTCTTCCCGGCCCGAGTTCAAATCTCAATCGGGGGAGAAGTTATTCGACCCCCAAGCCGTTCGAGAATAACCCCTTTAATAACATATTGAGACTTGAACTCACGACCGCCAGATGCGACCCTGGATCAGCCGCGCGCAGCCCATCCCGCAGGACCACCTGGAAATCCCTTGGGTTGTTGCTAACAAATTAAGATGTGTATAGTACGTGCTGATATGCTAGTTTCCGGTTCCGCTTAGTCAAAGAGGGGACTGTATTCTGCTAGTTATAGACCTGAGGCTAGAAACTCCAGCGTTATATATTCCTTACCGTCGTCAGCCAGAATTGCGCATTTTTCAGCCCAAATTGAGGCGTATTCGGACAGGATTCCAAACAGTTAGCAAGCCAAAAGGTAACGGTTGGAAATTTGAAAACAGACATACACTTCAAAACTAATTGTAATTGCCGAGTATCGTTGGCGAATGCTGCTTGTCATTGCGCGCTTATTCAATTCAAAGATATCGCTATGTCTGCCAAGTTAAGCGGTACCGCACAACTTAAGATTTGCTTACAGTTGGTGGACTCACTGCGAACGAGAACGGGTGTTTTCCTATGCGGTGTTTGCTAGAATTTATCCATACACGATGTAGCTGAGCTGATCGGCCACTTCTCTCGAGGTCGCGTAAAGCCTTCTACATCCTCAATCAACGACATTTCAAGAAAACCAGCCAATATGTATTCTGCCTAAGCCAGAGGTTGGCCCATGTTAATCGTTTATGTCGCTATTGGCCGCTGGAAAACCGAGTCATGGAATTGCTTCCCACTAACAAATCGTTTAGGCCCTGAACTGCCTCGGTCTTAAAACTCTTAAAGTTCGGGAAAAGCAAAGCTTAGACTGAAAGCAAACAAGTCTCGATAACGCAGAAAATAAATCTGTTAGATGGACGGCAATACGGGAAACGTTTACCCGAAACATCAACCACAACAGCGACAGCAAAATACAAACAAATTGGAAAAAATCCAAAAAATCCAAAAATCAGTCAATCAATTTAAGAAAAACTATTGCGGCACCGAACAGCTTGGAAAAAAAACGAAGAAGACCAAGAAATAAAAAGAAAAAGAAATTTAAAAAATCAATCAATCAATAAAAAAATAAAAAATAAACCAAAGCGGCTTAAAAAAAAACCCCAAAAAATTAGAACTAAATAAGTCAATCGATTAATTAAACCAACAAAAATGTTCGGCGTGGCTGGGATTTTCTTCCCGGCCCGAGTTCAAATCTCAATCGGGGGAGAAGTTATTCGACCCCCAAGCCGTTCGAGAATAACCCCTTTAATAACATATTGAGACTTGAACTCACGACCGCCAGATGCGACCCTGGATCAGCCGCGCGCAGCCCATCCCGCAGGACCACCTGGAAATCCCTTGGGTTGTTGCTAACAAATTAAGATGTGTATAGTACGTGCTGATATGCTAGTTTCCGGTTCCGCTTAGTCAAAGAGTGGGACTGTATTCTGCTAGTTATAGACCTGAGGCTAGAAACTCCAGCGTTATATATTCCTTACCGTCGTCAGCCAGAATTGCGCATTTTTCAGCCCAAATTGAGGCGTATTCGGACAGGATTCCAAACAGTTAGCAAGCCAAAAGGTAACGGTTGGAAATTTGAAAACAGACATACACTTCAAAACTAATTGTAATTGCCGAGTATCGTTGGCGAATGCTGCTTGTCATTGCGCGCTTATTCAATTCAAAGATATCGCTATGTCTGCCAAGTTAAGCGGTACCGCACAACTTAAGATTTGCTTACAGTTGGTGGACTCACTGCGAACGAGAACGGGTGTTTTCCTATGCGGTGTTTGCTAGAATTTATCCATACACGATGTAGCTGAGCTGATCGGCCACTTCTCTCGAGGTCGCGTAAAGCCTTCTACATCCTCAATCAACGACATTTCAAGAAAACCAGCCAATATGTATTCTGCCTAAGCCAGAGGTTGGCCCATGTTAATCGTTTATGTCGCTATTGGCCGCTGGAAAACCGAGTCATGGAATTGCTTCCCACTAACAAATCGTTTAGGCCCTGAACTGCCTCGGTCTTAAAACTCTTAAAGTTCGGGAAAAGCAAAGCTTAGACTGAAAGCAAACAAGTCTCGATAACGCAGAAAATAAATCTGTTAGATGGACGGCAATACGGGAAACGTTTACCCGAAACATCAACCACAACAGCGACAGCAAAATACAAACAAATTGGAAAAAATCCAAAAAATCCAAAAATCAGTCAATCAATTTAAGAAAAACTATTGCGGCACCGAACAGCTTGGAAAAAAAACGAAGAAGACCAAGAAATAAAAAGAAAAAGAAATTTAAAAAATCAATCAATCAATAAAAAAATAAAAAATAAACCAAAGCGGCTTAAAAAAAAACCCCAAAAAATTAGAACTAAATAAGTCAATCGATTAATTAAACCAACAAAAATGTTCGGCGTGGCTGGGATTTTCTTCCCGGCCCGAGTTCAAATCTCAATCGGGGGAGAAGTTATTCGACCCCCAAGCCGTTCGAGAATAACCCCTTTAATAACATATTGAGACTTGAACTCACGACCGCCAGATGCGACCCTGGATCAGCCGCGCGCAGCCCATCCCGCAGGACCACCTGGAAATCCCTTGGGTTGTTGCTAACAAATTAAGATGTGTATAGTACGTGCTGATATGCTAGTTTCCGGTTCCGCTTAGTCAAAGAGTGGGACTGTATTCTGCTAGTTATAGACCTGAGGCTAGAAACTCCAGCGTTATATATTCCTTACCGTCGTCAGCCAGAATTGCGCATTTTTCAGCCCAAATTGAGGCGTATTCGGACAGGATTCCAAACAGTTAGCAAGCCAAAAGGTAACGGTTGGAAATTTGAAAACAGACATACACTTCAAAACTAATTGTAATTGCCGAGTATCGTTGGCGAATGCTGCTTGTCATTGCGCGCTTATTCAATTCAAAGATATCGCTATGTCTGCCAAGTTAAGCGGTACCGCACAACTTAAGATTTGCTTACAGTTGGTGGACTCACTGCGAACGAGAACGGGTGTTTTCCTATGCGGTGTTTGCTAGAATTTATCCATACACGATGTAGCTGAGCTGATCGGCCACTTCTCTCGAGGTCGCGTAAAGCCTTCTACATCCTCAATCAACGACATTTCAAGAAAACCAGCCAATATGTATTCTGCCTAAGCCAGAGGTTGGCCCATGTTAATCGTTTATGTCGCTATTGGCCGCTGGAAAACCGAGTCATGGAATTGCTTCCCACTAACAAATCGTTTAGGCCCTGAACTGCCTCGGTCTTAAAACTCTTAAAGTTCGGGAAAAGCAAAGCTTAGACTGAAAGCAAACAAGTCTCGATAACGCAGAAAATAAATCTGTTAGATGGACGGCAATACGGGAAACGTTTACCCGAAACATCAACCACAACAGCGACAGCAAAATACAAACAAATTGGAAAAAATCCAAAAAATCCAAAAATCAGTCAATCAATTTAAGAAAAACTATTGCGGCACCGAACAGCTTGGAAAAAAAACGAAGAAGACCAAGAAATAAAAAGAAAAAGAAATTTAAAAAATCAATCAATCAATAAAAAAATAAAAAATAAACCAAAGCGGCTTAAAAAAAAACCCCAAAAAATTAGAACTAAATAAGTCAATCGATTAATTAAACCAACAAAAATGTTCGGCGTGGCTGGGATTTTCTTCCCGGCCCGAGTTCAAATCTCAATCGGGGGAGAAGTTATTCGACCCCCAAGCCGTTCGAGAATAACCCCTTTAATAACATATTGAGACTTGAACTCACGACCGCCAGATGCGACCCTGGATCAGCCGCGCGCAGCCCATCCCGCAGGACCACCTGGAAATCCCTTGGGTTGTTGCTAACAAATTAAGATGTGTATAGTACGTGCTGATATGCTAGTTTCCGGTTCCGCTTAGTCAAAGAGTGGGACTGTATTCTGCTAGTTAGACCTGAGGCTAGAAACTCCAGCGTTATATATTCCTTACCGTCGTCAGCCAGAATTGCGCATTTTTCAGCCCAAATTGAGGCGTATTCGGACAGGATTCCAAACAGTTAGCAAGCCAAAAGGTAACGGTTGGAAATTTGAAAACAGACATACACTTCAAAACTAATTGTAATTGCCGAGTATCGTTGGCGAATGCTGCTTGTCATTGCGCGCTTATTCAATTCAAAGATATCGCTATGTCTGCCAAGTTAAGCGGTACCGCACAACTTAAGATTTGCTTACAGTTGGTGGACTCACTGCGAACGAGAACGGGTGTTTTCCTATGCGGTGTTTGCTAGAATTTATCCATACACGATGTAGCTGAGCTGATCGGCCACTTCTCTCGAGGTCGCGTAAAGCCTTCTACATCCTCAATCAACGACATTTCAAGAAAACCAGCCAATATGTATTCTGCCTAAGCCAGAGGTTGGCCCATGTTAATCTGTCGCTATTGGCCGCTGGAAAACCGAGTCATGGAATTGCTTCCCACTAACAAATCGTTTAGGCCCTGAACTGCCTCGGTCTTAAAACTCTTAAAGTTCGGAAAAGCAAAGCTTAGACTGAAAGCAAACAAGTCTCGATAACGCAGAAAATAAATCTGTTAGATGGACGGCAATACGGGAAACGTTTACCCGAAACATCAACCACAACAGCGACAGCAAATATACAAACAAATTGGAAAAACTCCAAAAATCCAAAAATCAGTCAATCAATTAAGAAAACTATTGCGGCACCGAAACAGCTTGGAAAAAAACGAAGAAGACCAAGAAATAAAAAGAAAAAGAAATTTAAAAAATCAATCAATCAATAAAAAATAAAAAATAAACCAAAGCGGCTTAAAAAAAACCCCCAAAAATTAGAACTAAATAAGTCAATCGATTAATTAAACAACAAAAATGTTCGGCGTGCTGGGATTTTCTTCCGGCCCGAGTTCAAATCTCAATCGGGGAGAAGTTATTCGACCCCAAGCCGTTCGAGAATAACCCCTTTAATAACATATTGAGACTTGACTCACGACCGCCAGATGCGACCCTGGATCAGCCGCGCGCAGCCCATCCCGCAGGACCACCTGGAAAAGTCCCTTGGGTTGTTGCTAACAAATTAAGATGTGTATAGTACGTGCTGATATGCTAGTTTCCGGTTCCGCTTAGTCAAAGAGTGGGACTGTATTCTGCTAGTTATAGACCTGAGGCTAGAAACTCCAGCGTTATATATTCCTTACCGTCGTCAGCCAGAATTGCGCATTTTTCAGCCCAAATTGAGGCGTATTCGGACAGGATTCCAAACAGTTAGCAAGCCAAAAGGTAACGGTTGGAAATTTGAAAACAGACATACACTTCAAAACTAATTGTAATTGCCGAGTATCGTTGGCGAATGCTGCTTGTCATTGCGCGCTTATTCAATTCAAAGATATCGCTATGTCTGCCAAGTTAAGCGGTACCGCACAACTTAAGATTTGCTTACAGTTGGTGGACTCACTGCGAACGAGAACGGGTGTTTTCCTATGCGGTGTTTGCTAGAATTTATCCATACACGATGTAGCTGAGCTGATCGGCCACTTCTCTCGAGGTCGCGTAAAGCCTTCTACATCCTCAATCAACGACATTTCAAGAAAACCAGCCAATATGTATTCTGCCTAAGCCAGAGGTTGGCCCATGTTAATCGTTTATGTCGCTATTGGCCGCTGGAAAACCGAGTCAGGGAATTGCTTCCCACTAACAAATCGTTTAGGCCCTGAACTGCCTCGGTCTTAAAACTCTTAAAGTTCGGGAAAAGCAAAGCTTAGA
Source organism: Orbicella franksi (assembly GCF_964199315.1). Taxonomy (NCBI): domain Eukaryota; kingdom Metazoa; phylum Cnidaria; class Anthozoa; order Scleractinia; family Merulinidae; genus Orbicella; species Orbicella franksi. The sequence goes on from NW_027670894.1 coordinate 19,139, forward strand.
CTGAAAGCAAACAAGTCTCGATAACGCAGAAAATAAATCTGTTAGATGGACGGCAATACGGGAAACGTTTACCCGAAACATCAACCACAAC
>NW_027670897.1:0-11778 GCF_964199315.1 Orbicella franksi
GACTTATAACAAAGGCTTGGCTTGGCTATTATAACAAAGGGTCGGCTCTGTTATCATAACAAAGGCCCGGCTTCGTTTATTTGAAGACCTCGGCGGGAAAGGGCGCTAGGTATTTTAATCAAAAGTGAACTTTGTCGAAAACGCTCCAAATTTCCCATACAGTTTTGTTTAGGTATGTTTAACAATGTCCCGTAGTTTTTCCGCTAAGCTTCGCTTCGTTTTCGAGATATTGCGTATGCAGAAAAACCACTCGGTTTTCCTAGCGGCGTCTTTATGAACGAAGCAAAAACCAGCGACAAAAATACAGGACCACGTTTTTCTATTACATTGAAGACCGCATGCAAAAATTCAAGCCCTTTCGCGAAAATTTTTTTTTCACCCCAAATCGTCACTTAGCATGGTTTTGCACTCACCCCTTCAATGCTCCCTCATCATAGGCCTGCAATGCGTGCAGAGAGCTTTATTGAAGGGGTGAGTGCAAAACCATGCTAAGTGACGATTTGGGTGAAAAAAAAAATTTTCGCGAAAGGGCTTGAATTTTTGCATGTGGTCTTCAATGTAATAGAAAAAGGCGGCCCTGTATTTTTGTCGCTGGTTTTTGCTTCGTTTTCGAGTTATAACGTATGCAAAAATACTTGGCTTTTCCTAGCCATGTCTTTAGGAGTTTATTTGTTGAACAGCAAACAGGCAGACTGTTTATAGTGTATGAAGTCAAAATCAAATCTCACAGCATATATAGAGCGGAAATCTGGGAACAGATTGTTTACATCGGCTATTGTGACGTGAGCACAACACGTGAATCGATCGAGCGGCAAACGAAATACCATCGAACTAAAAAGAGATGTGCCGCATTAGAGCTCTGTCAACTAATATCTTAAGCATTGTGTTAAAGTACCTTGTGTGCCTGCCTGGTGGTTGAGAGGCATCATTAAGCCTCGATAAACCCGTAAGTCATCAGCACGTTTTAAAGAATCAAAATGTGTTCTGAAACTTCGAAGGTAGCTGATATACCGTAATCGTGTTATCGGCGTTCGAAGTCAGATCGAGCCAGGCAGCAAAGTCCAAGAGCAGTTCTTGCCCAAGAAAAATACCCTCTCGTGAGTTGTGGCCCATTTGCCAAGCGTTGCTAGTGTCAAAGTTTGGAAAGCGAGAACTGGTTTTTGACTTATAAAATTTGTCTTGTATCGACCGCCATGTTTTCCCGCGCACGAGGTGTAAAGACCCTTCCCGGCATGCATTGCGATCACGTTCTGCTCGCGTTTCTCGAACTGGTAACTAGATTGTTTCGGCTTTTTCATTTAAAGATAATAATGGCCAACAAGTAGCGATCGATTGTAACATAGATCTGTGATCCAGGTTGCTTTGATTTTATTTCATATCGGCATGATTTGTAGTGTTTTGAACTTCTGGGATCAGCGGACATGCAGATGTATGGAGACCCGTACGTTGCGCAGAAGGGTTAATTTGTTAAACTGTTAGGCGGTGCGTGACATAAAGCTACGATCGCGTTGGTCGAAAAATATGTATTTATCTCGTGATTTTTAGCCATTTAAGACGTTGCTGTATTTGGAAAAGTGCTTATTTGATGTTTATTTGTTCAGTGCAGATAGTCATTGTCCCAGATAACCAAAGTAAGTTCCAGATGTTAACACTATTTTCCGGCCGCCATATTTTACCTATTTAAACCTGAAATCAACATTTTTGAGCTTATACGTTGCGTGAAATTAACATTTTGCTGTTTTCTAAGTGAAATCAACATCCTTGCCGTCACGCGTTACGTGAAATCAACATTTTTACCTATTTAGACCTGAAATCAACATTTTTGAGCTTATACGCTGCGTGAAATCAACATTTTTCTGTTTTCTAAGTGAAATCAACATCCTTGCCGTCAAGCGCTAACGTGAAATCAGCATTTTGACCTATTTAGACCTGAAATCAACATTTTTGAGCTTATACGCTGCGTGAAATTAACATTTTGCTGTTTTCTAAGTGAAATCAACATCCTTGCCGTCACGCGTTAACGTGAAATCAACATTTTTACCTATTTAGACCTGAAATCAACATTTTTGAGCTTATACGCTGCGTGAAATCAACATTTTGCTGTTTTCTAAGTGAAATGAACAACCTTCCCGTCACGGGTTAACATGAAATCAACATTTAAACCTTTTTTGACCTGAAATCAACATTTTTGAGCTTTTACGTTGCGTGAAATTGACATTTTGCTGCTCTCTAAGAGAAATCAACATCCTTGCCGTCGCGCGTTAACATGAGTCAACGTTTTAACCACTTTTGACCTGAAATCAATAAATTTGAGCTTATATAAGTTGCGTGAAATTGACATTTTGCTGGTTTCTAAGTAAAATCAAAGTCCTTGCGGTCGCGGCGGGCCGATCCTTTGTTATAATAAACCGAGGCGAGACTTCGACTTATAACAAAGGCTTGGCTTGGCTATTATAACAAAGGGTCGGCTCTGTTTATCATAACAAAGGCCCGGCTTCGTTTATTTGAAGACCTCGGCGGGAAAAGGGCGCTAGGTATTTTAATCAAAAGTGAACTTTGTCGAAAACGCTCCAAATTTCCCATACAGTTTTGTTTAGGTATGTTTAACAATGTCCCGTAGTTTTTCCGCTAAGCTTCGCTTCGTTTTCGAGATATTGCGTATGCAGAAAAACCACTCGGTTTTCCTAGCGGCGTCTTTATGAACGAAGCAAAAACCAGCGACAAAAATACAGGACCACGTTTTTCTATTACATTGAAGACCGCATGCAAAAATTCAAGCCCTTTCGCGAAAATTTTTTTTTCACCCAAATCGTCACTTAGCATGGTTTTGCACTCACCCCTTCAATGCTCCCTCATCATAGGCCTGCAATGCGTGCAGAGAGCTTTATTGAAGGGGTGAGTGCAAAACCATGCTAAGTGACGATTTGGGTGAAAAAAAAAATTTTCGCGAAAGGGCTTGAATTTTTGCATGTGGTCTTCAATGTAATAGAAAAAGGCGGCCCTGTATTTTTGTCGCTGGTTTTTGCTTCGTTTTCGAGTTATAACGTATGCAAAAATACTTGGCTTTTCCTAGCCATGTCTTTAGGAGTTTATTTGTTGAACAGCAAACAGGCAGACTGTTTATAGTGTATGAAGTCAAAATCAAATCTCACAGCATATATAGAGCGGAAATCTGGGAACAGATTGTTTACATCGGCTATTGTGACGTGAGCACAACACGTGAATCGATCGAGCGGCAAACGAAATACCATCGAACTAAAAAGAGATGTGCCGCATTAGAGCTCTGTCAACTAATATCTTAAGCATTGTGTTAAAGTACCTTGTGTGCCTGCCTGGTGGTTGAGAGGCATCATTAAGCCTCGATAAACCCGTAAGTCATCAGCACGTTTTAAAGAATCAAAATGTGTTCTGAAACTTCGAAGGTAGCTGATATACCGTAATCGTGTTATCGGCGTTCGAAGTCAGATCGAGCCAGGCAGCAAAGTCCAAGAGCAGTTCTTGCCCAAGAAAAATACCCTCTCGTGAGTTGTGGCCCATTTGCCAAGCGTTGCTAGTGTCAAAGTTTGGAAAGCGAGAACTGGTTTTTGACTTATAAAATTTGTCTTGTATCGACCGCCATGTTTTCCCGCGCACGAGGTGTAAAGACCCTTCCCGGCATGCATTGCGATCACGTTCTGCTCGCGTTTCTCGAACTGGTAACTAGATTGTTTCGGCTTTTTTCATTTAAAGATAATAATGGCCAACAAGTAGCGATCGATTGTAACATAGATCTGTGATCCAGGTTGCTTTGATTTTATTTCATATCGGCATGATTTGTAGTGTTTTGAACTTCTGGGATCAGCGGACATGCAGATGTATGGAGACCCGTACGTTGCGCAGAAGGGTTAATTTGTTAAACTGTTAGGCGGTGCGTGACATAAAGCTACGATCGCGTTGGTCGAAAAATATGTATTTATCTCGTGATTTTTAGCCATTTAAGACGTTGCTGTATTTGGAAAAGTGCTTATTTGATGTTTATTTGTTCAGTGCAGATAGTCATTGTCCCAGATAACCAAAGTAAGTTCCAGATGTTAACACTATTTTCCGGCCGCCATATTTTACCTATTTAAACCTGAAATCAACATTTTTGAGCTTATACGTTGCGTGAAATTAACATTTTGCTGTTTTCTAAGTGAAATCAACATCCTTGCCGTCACGCGTTACGTGAAATCAACATTTTTACCTATTTAGACCTGAAATCAACATTTTTGAGCTTATACGCTGCGTGAAATCAACATTTTTCTGTTTTCTAAGTGAAATCAACATCCTTGCCGTCAAGCGCTAACGTGAAATCAGCATTTTGACCTATTTAGACCTGAAATCAACATTTTTGAGCTTATACGCTGCGTGAAATTAACATTTTGCTGTTTTCTAAGTGAAATCAACATCCTTGCCGTCACGCGTTAACGTGAAATCAACATTTTTACCTATTTAGACCTGAAATCAACATTTTTGAGCTTATACGCTGCGTGAAATCAACATTTTGCTGTTTTCTAAGTGAAATGAACAACCTTCCCGTCACGGGTTAACATGAAATCAACATTTAAACCTTTTTTGACCTGAAATCAACATTTTTGAGCTTTTACGTTGCGTGAAATTGACATTTTGCTGCTCTCTAAGAGAAATCAACATCCTTGCCGTCGCGCGTTAACATGAGTCAACGTTTTAACCACTTTTGACCTGAAATCAATAAATTTGAGCTTATATAAGTTGCGTGAAATTGACATTTTGCTGGTTTCTAAGTAAAATCAAAGTCCTTGCGGTCGCGGCGGGCCGATCCTTTGTTATAATAAACCGAGGCGAGACTTCGACTTATAACAAAGGCTTGGCTTGGCTATTATAACAAAGGGTCGGCTCTGTTTATCATAACAAAGGCCCGGCTTCGTTTATTTGAAGACCTCGGCGGGAAAAGGGCGCTAGGTATTTTAATCAAAAGTGAACTTTGTCGAAAACGCTCCAAATTTCCCATACAGTTTTGTTTAGGTATGTTTAACAATGTCCCGTAGTTTTTCCGCTAAGCTTCGCTTCGTTTTCGAGATATTGCGTATGCAGAAAAACCACTCGGTTTTCCTAGCGGCGTCTTTATGAACGAAGCAAAAACCAGCGACAAAAATACAGGACCACGTTTTTCTATTACATTGAAGACCGCATGCAAAAATTCAAGCCCTTTCGCGAAAATTTTTTTTTCACCCAAATCGTCACTTAGCATGGTTTTGCACTCACCCCTTCAATGCTCCCTCATCATAGGCCTGCAATGCGTGCAGAGAGCTTTATTGAAGGGGTGAGTGCAAAACCATGCTAAGTGACGATTTGGGTGAAAAAAAAAATTTTCGCGAAAGGGCTTGAATTTTTGCATGTGGTCTTCAATGTAATAGAAAAAGGCGGCCCTGTATTTTTGTCGCTGGTTTTTGCTTCGTTTTCGAGTTATAACGTATGCAAAAATACTTGGCTTTTCCTAGCCATGTCTTTAGGAGTTTATTTGTTGAACAGCAAACAGGCAGACTGTTTATAGTGTATGAAGTCAAAATCAAATCTCACAGCATATATAGAGCGGAAATCTGGGAACAGATTGTTTACATCGGCTATTGTGACGTGAGCACAACACGTGAATCGATCGAGCGGCAAACGAAATACCATCGAACTAAAAAGAGATGTGCCGCATTAGAGCTCTGTCAACTAATATCTTAAGCATTGTGTTAAAGTACCTTGTGTGCCTGCCTGGTGGTTGAGAGGCATCATTAAGCCTCGATAAACCCGTAAGTCATCAGCACGTTTTAAAGAATCAAAATGTGTTCTGAAACTTCGAAGGTAGCTGATATACCGTAATCGTGTTATCGGCGTTCGAAGTCAGATCGAGCCAGGCAGCAAAGTCCAAGAGCAGTTCTTGCCCAAGAAAAATACCCTCTCGTGAGTTGTGGCCCATTTGCCAAGCGTTGCTAGTGTCAAAGTTTGGAAAGCGAGAACTGGTTTTTGACTTATAAAATTTGTCTTGTATCGACCGCCATGTTTTCCCGCGCACGAGGTGTAAAGACCCTTCCCGGCATGCATTGCGATCACGTTCTGCTCGCGTTTCTCGAACTGGTAACTAGATTGTTTCGGCTTTTTTCATTTAAAGATAATAATGGCCAACAAGTAGCGATCGATTGTAACATAGATCTGTGATCCAGGTTGCTTTGATTTTATTTCATATCGGCATGATTTGTAGTGTTTTGAACTTCTGGGATCAGCGGACATGCAGATGTATGGAGACCCGTACGTTGCGCAGAAGGGTTAATTTGTTAAACTGTTAGGCGGTGCGTGACATAAAGCTACGATCGCGTTGGTCGAAAAATATGTATTTATCTCGTGATTTTTAGCCATTTAAGACGTTGCTGTATTTGGAAAAGTGCTTATTTGATGTTTATTTGTTCAGTGCAGATAGTCATTGTCCCAGATAACCAAAGTAAGTTCCAGATGTTAACACTATTTTCCGGCCGCCATATTTTACCTATTTAAACCTGAAATCAACATTTTTGAGCTTATACGTTGCGTGAAATTAACATTTTGCTGTTTTCTAAGTGAAATCAACATCCTTGCCGTCACGCGTTACGTGAAATCAACATTTTTACCTATTTAGACCTGAAATCAACATTTTTGAGCTTATACGCTGCGTGAAATCAACATTTTTCTGTTTTCTAAGTGAAATCAACATCCTTGCCGTCAAGCGCTAACGTGAAATCAGCATTTTGACCTATTTAGACCTGAAATCAACATTTTTGAGCTTATACGCTGCGTGAAATTAACATTTTGCTGTTTTCTAAGTGAAATCAACATCCTTGCCGTCACGCGTTAACGTGAAATCAACATTTTTACCTATTTAGACCTGAAATCAACATTTTTGAGCTTATACGCTGCGTGAAATCAACATTTTGCTGTTTTCTAAGTGAAATGAACAACCTTCCCGTCACGGGTTAACATGAAATCAACATTTAAACCTTTTTTGACCTGAAATCAACATTTTTGAGCTTTTACGTTGCGTGAAATTGACATTTTGCTGCTCTCTAAGAGAAATCAACATCCTTGCCGTCGCGCGTTAACATGAGTCAACGTTTTAACCACTTTTGACCTGAAATCAATAAATTTGAGCTTATATAAGTTGCGTGAAATTGACATTTTGCTGGTTTCTAAGTAAAATCAAAGTCCTTGCGGTCGCGGCGGGCCGATCCTTTGTTATAATAAACCGAGGCGAGACTTCGACTTATAACAAAGGCTTGGCTTGGCTATTATAACAAAGGGTCGGCTCTGTTTATCATAACAAAGGCCCGGCTTCGTTTATTTGAAGACCTCGGCGGGAAAAGGGCGCTAGGTATTTTAATCAAAAGTGAACTTTGTCGAAAACGCTCCAAATTTCCCATACAGTTTTGTTTAGGTATGTTTAACAATGTCCCGTAGTTTTTCCGCTAAGCTTCGCTTCGTTTTCGAGATATTGCGTATGCAGAAAAACCACTCGGTTTTCCTAGCGGCGTCTTTATGAACGAAGCAAAAACCAGCGACAAAAATACAGGACCACGTTTTTCTATTACATTGAAGACCGCATGCAAAAATTCAAGCCCTTTCGCGAAAATTTTTTTTTCACCCAAATCGTCACTTAGCATGGTTTTGCACTCACCCCTTCAATGCTCCCTCATCATAGGCCTGCAATGCGTGCAGAGAGCTTTATTGAAGGGGTGAGTGCAAAACCATGCTAAGTGACGATTTGGGTGAAAAAAAAAATTTTCGCGAAAGGGCTTGAATTTTTGCATGTGGTCTTCAATGTAATAGAAAAAGGCGGCCCTGTATTTTTGTCGCTGGTTTTTGCTTCGTTTTCGAGTTATAACGTATGCAAAAATACTTGGCTTTTCCTAGCCATGTCTTTAGGAGTTTATTTGTTGAACAGCAAACAGGCAGACTGTTTATAGTGTATGAAGTCAAAATCAAATCTCACAGCATATATAGAGCGGAAATCTGGGAACAGATTGTTTACATCGGCTATTGTGACGTGAGCACAACACGTGAATCGATCGAGCGGCAAACGAAATACCATCGAACTAAAAAGAGATGTGCCGCATTAGAGCTCTGTCAACTAATATCTTAAGCATTGTGTTAAAGTACCTTGTGTGCCTGCCTGGTGGTTGAGAGGCATCATTAAGCCTCGATAAACCCGTAAGTCATCAGCACGTTTTAAAGAATCAAAATGTGTTCTGAAACTTCGAAGGTAGCTGATATACCGTAATCGTGTTATCGGCGTTCGAAGTCAGATCGAGCCAGGCAGCAAAGTCCAAGAGCAGTTCTTGCCCAAGAAAAATACCCTCTCGTGAGTTGTGGCCCATTTGCCAAGCGTTGCTAGTGTCAAAGTTTGGAAAGCGAGAACTGGTTTTTGACTTATAAAATTTGTCTTGTATCGACCGCCATGTTTTCCCGCGCACGAGGTGTAAAGACCCTTCCCGGCATGCATTGCGATCACGTTCTGCTCGCGTTTCTCGAACTGGTAACTAGATTGTTTCGGCTTTTTTCATTTAAAGATAATAATGGCCAACAAGTAGCGATCGATTGTAACATAGATCTGTGATCCAGGTTGCTTTGATTTTATTTCATATCGGCATGATTTGTAGTGTTTTGAACTTCTGGGATCAGCGGACATGCAGATGTATGGAGACCCGTACGTTGCGCAGAAGGGTTAATTTGTTAAACTGTTAGGCGGTGCGTGACATAAAGCTACGATCGCGTTGGTCGAAAAATATGTATTTATCTCGTGATTTTTAGCCATTTAAGACGTTGCTGTATTTGGAAAAGTGCTTATTTGATGTTTATTTGTTCAGTGCAGATAGTCATTGTCCCAGATAACCAAAGTAAGTTCCAGATGTTAACACTATTTTCCGGCCGCCATATTTTACCTATTTAAACCTGAAATCAACATTTTTGAGCTTATACGTTGCGTGAAATTAACATTTTGCTGTTTTCTAAGTGAAATCAACATCCTTGCCGTCACGCGTTACGTGAAATCAACATTTTTACCTATTTAGACCTGAAATCAACATTTTTGAGCTTATACGCTGCGTGAAATCAACATTTTTCTGTTTTCTAAGTGAAATCAACATCCTTGCCGTCAAGCGCTAACGTGAAATCAGCATTTTGACCTATTTAGACCTGAAATCAACATTTTTGAGCTTATACGCTGCGTGAAATTAACATTTTGCTGTTTTCTAAGTGAAATCAACATCCTTGCCGTCACGCGTTAACGTGAAATCAACATTTTTACCTATTTAGACCTGAAATCAACATTTTTGAGCTTATACGCTGCGTGAAATCAACATTTTGCTGTTTTCTAAGTGAAATGAACAACCTTCCCGTCACGGGTTAACATGAAATCAACATTTAAACCTTTTTTGACCTGAAATCAACATTTTTGAGCTTTTACGTTGCGTGAAATTGACATTTTGCTGCTCTCTAAGAGAAATCAACATCCTTGCCGTCGCGCGTTAACATGAGTCAACGTTTTAACCACTTTTGACCTGAAATCAATAAATTTGAGCTTATATAAGTTGCGTGAAATTGACATTTTGCTGGTTTCTAAGTAAAATCAAAGTCCTTGCGGTCGCGGCGGGCCGATCCTTTGTTATAATAAACCGAGGCGAGACTTCGACTTATAACAAAGGCTTGGCTTGGCTATTATAACAAAGGGTCGGCTCTGTTTATCATAACAAAGGCCCGGCTTCGTTTATTTGAAGACCTCGGCGGGAAAAGGGCGCTAGGTATTTTAATCAAAAGTGAACTTTGTCGAAAACGCTCCAAATTTCCCATACAGTTTTGTTTAGGTATGTTTAACAATGTCCCGTAGTTTTTCCGCTAAGCTTCGCTTCGTTTTCGAGTTATAACGTATGCAAAAATACTTGGCTTTTCCTAGCCATGTCTTTAGGAGTTTATTTGTTGAACAGCAAACAGGCAGACTGTTTATAGTGTATGAAGTCAAAATCAAATCTCACAGCATATATAGAGCGGAAATCTGGGAACAGATTGTTTACATCGGCTATTGTGACGTGAGCACAACACGTGAATCGATCGAGCGGCAAACGAAATACCATCGAACTAAAAAGAGATGTGCCGCATTAGAGCTCTGTCAACTAATATCTTAAGCATTGTGTTAAAGTACCTTGTGTGCCTGCCTGGTGGTTGAGAGGCATCATTAAGCCTCGATAAACCCGTAAGTCATCAGCACGTTTTAAAGAATCAAAATGTGTTCTGAAACTTCGAAGGTAGCTGATATACCGTAATCGTGTTATCGGCGTTCGAAGTCAGATCGAGCCAGGCAGCAAAGTCCAAGAGCAGTTCTTGCCCAAGAAAAATACCCTCTCGTGAGTTGTGGCCCATTTGCCAAGCGTTGCTAGTGTCAAAGTTTGGAAAGCGAGAACTGGTTTTTGACTTATAAAATTTGTCTTGTATCGACCGCCATGTTTTCCCGCGCACGAGGTGTAAAGACCCTTCCCGGCATGCATTGCGATCACGTTCTGCTCGCGTTTCTCGAACTGGTAACTAGATTGTTTCGGCTTTTTTCATTTAAAGATAATAATGGCCAACAAGTAGCGATCGATTGTAACATAGATCTGTGATCCAGGTTGCTTTGATTTTATTTCATATCGGCATGATTTGTAGTGTTTTGAACTTCTGGGATCAGCGGACATGCAGATGTATGGAGACCCGTACGTTGCGCAGAAGGGTTAATTTGTTAAACTGTTAGGCGGTGCGTGACATAAAGCTACGATCGCGTTGGTCGAAAAATATGTATTTATCTCGTGATTTTTAGCCATTTAAGACGTTGCTGTATTTGGAAAAGTGCTTATTTGATGTTTATTTGTTCAGTGCAGATAGTCATTGTCCCAGATAACCAAAGTAAGTTCCAGATGTTAACACTATTTTCCGGCCGCCATATTTTACCTATTTAAACCTGAAATCAACATTTTTGAGCTTATACGTTGCGTGAAATTAACATTTTGCTGTTTTCTAAGTGAAATCAACATCCTTGCCGTCACGCGTTACGTGAAATCAACATTTTTACCTATTTAGACCTGAAATCAACATTTTTGAGCTTATACGCTGCGTGAAATCAACATTTTTCTGTTTTCTAAGTGAAATCAACATCCTTGCCGTCAAGCGCTAACGTGAAATCAGCATTTTGACCTATTTAGACCTGAAATCAACATTTTTGAGCTTATACGCTGCGTGAAATTAACATTTTGCTGTTTTCTAAGTGAAATCAACATCCTTGCCGTCACGCGTTAACGTGAAATCAACATTTTTACCTATTTAGACCTGAAATCAACATTTTTGAGCTTATACGCTGCGTGAAATCAACATTTTGCTGTTTTCTAAGTGAAATGAACAACCTTCCCGTCACGGGTTAACATGAAATCAACATTTAAACCTTTTTTGACCTGAAATCAACATTTTTGAGCTTTTACGTTGCGTGAAATTGACATTTTGCTGCTCTCTAAGAGAAATCAACATCCTTGCCGTCGCGCGTTAACATGAGTCAACGTTTTAACCACTTTTGACCTGAAATCAATAAATTTGAGCTTATATAAGTTGCGTGAAATTGACATTTTGCTGGTTTCTAAGTAAAATCAAAGTCCTTGCGGTCGCGGCGGGCCGATCCTTTGTTATAATAAACCGAGGCGAGACTTCGACTTATAACAAAGGCTTGGCTTGGCTATTATAACAAAGGGT
>NW_027670898.1:0-2500 GCF_964199315.1 Orbicella franksi
GACCGTCGTGAGACAGGTTAGTTTTACCCTACTGATGAAGTGTTGTTGCAATAGTAATTCTGCTCAGTACGAGAGGAACCGCAGATTCAGACAATTGGCATTTGCACTTGGCTGAAAAGCCAATGGTGCGAAGCTACCATCTGTTGGATTATGACTGAACGCCTCTAAGTCAGAATCCGTGCTAGAAAGCAACGATGATTACCTCCAGAGAACTTTAGGCGAACCAGAATAGAGGACTTCGGTCCTCATGCGTCCCAAGGTGCCAAGGAGGACAAGAACCTCCAAGGCACTACCGATAGCAAATTCTAATGTTTCTGGAGATAAATCCTTTGCAGACGACTTAAATAAAGAACGGGGTATTGTAAGTTGTAGAGTAGCCTTGTTGCTACGATCTTCTGAGATTAAGCCTTTGTTCTAAGATTTGTTAAAAACATCTCTTTTTTTTCTTCAAGTCCAACAAGGCTCCCCTCCTCTGCCACTGCCAGGAGGGTGCCAAAGAAGAAGTGGTGCCTGCAGGCTTGGGCTAACTTGTGGCAGCCAAGTGATGGAAAGGAGGCCACGTCTGGTCTGGGACGTGGCTGTCAATTTTTTTTAAAGTCCAAAAGGCTCCCCTCGCTTGGGACCTGGCAGTGAAAATTTTTTCTAAGTCCGAAAGGCTCCTCTCGTTTCAAATGGTGAAACGAGGGGAGCCTTTTGGACTTAGAAAAATTTGACCGCCCGGTCCCAAACGACGGGAGACTTTCTGGACTTAGAGTTATTTGACCAGAAACATCTCAAGGCAAAGAGGGGAGCCCTTTTGACTTGCACTAACATGACCTCGAACGAGGGGAGCCTTTTGGACTTAGAGTTAGGGTAACGGTTAGCTTAGGGTTAGGGTTAGGGTTAGCTTAGCGTTAGGCCTAGGTAGGCTTAGCGTTCGGTTAGGCTTAGGTAGGCTTAGCGTTCGGTTAGGCCTAGGTAGGCTTAGCGTTAGGTTAGGCTTAGGTAGGCTTAGCGTTAGGTTAGGGTTAAACTTGGCTAAACTTGGCGCCTGCACGTAACTCGAGCTGGCCAATAGGTTGGCGCAAAAAGTTTTGAAATGGTGAAAATCTTAAGTGTGCTTATAGAATAGGGGGACTGACGCCCACTTTTAAGATAGTGGTGCACACCCCCGTTAATTATGATGTGAGAGCGCCAAACTTGGCGCCTGCACGTAACTCGAGCTGGCCAATTGTTTCGCGCAAAACGTTTTGAAAATGGTGAAAATCTTAAGAGTGCTTATGGTATATGGGCACTAACGCCCAGTTTTAAGATAGTGTAGCAAATCCCCTTAACGATGATGTGACAGCGCCAAACTTGGCGCCTGCACGTAACTCGAGCTGGCCAATAGTTTGCCGCAAAACGTTTTGAAAGTGGTAAAAATCTTAAGGGTGCTTATAGATTAGGGGGACCGACGCCCAGTTTTAAGATAGTGTAGCACACCCCCCTTAACGATGATGTGACAGCGCCAAACTTGGCGCCTGCACGTAACTCGAGCTGGCCAATAGTTTGCCGCAAAAAGGTTTGAAAATGGTGAAAATCTTAAGGGTGCTTATAGATAAGGGGGACCGACGCCCAGTTTTAAGATAGTGTAGCACACCCCCCTTAACGATGATGTGACAGCGCCAAACTGGGCGCCTGCACGTAACTCGAGCTGGCCAATAGTTTGCCGCAAAAAGTTTTGAAAATGGTGAAAATCTTAAGGGTGCTTATAGATAAGGGGGACCGACGCCCAGTTTTAAGATAGTGTAGCACACCCCCCTTAACGATGATGTGACAGCGCCAAACTTGGCGCCTGCACGTAACTCGAGCTGGCCAATAGTTTGCCGCAAAAAGTTTTGAAAATGGTGAAAATCTTAAGGGTGCTTATAGAATAGGGGGACCGACGCCCAGTTTTAAGATAGTGTAGCACACCCCCCTTAACGATGATGTGACAGCGCCAAACTTGGCGCCTGCACGTAACTCGAGCTGGCCAATAGTTTGCCACAAAAAGTTTTGAAAATGGTGAAAATCTTAAGGGTGCTTATAGAATAGGGGGACCGACGCCCAGTTTTAAGATAGTGTAGCACACCCCCCTTAACGATGACGTGACAGCGCCAAACTTGGCGCCTGCACGTAACTCGAGCTGGCCAATAGTTTGCCGCACAAAGTTTTGAAAAAGTGTAAAATCCCAATTTTGCGCTCTTTAGGGTGTGGTCTTTGAGCTTCGGGTTTTCGTCGGGAAATTTCGGCAATCATCGGTCATCTTCGTGGAAATCTCTTCGTTTTCGTAACTCTGACATGCAGACGCACGTTTGGAATGCCATGGGGAGCGCTTTGGAGCAGTTTCGAAAAATCGAAATTTTCGACATTTTTCTAAGTGTCTAAACTTGGTTGGGGGAATAGACGGTTTCGGGTTATAATGTAGGGCAGGCATCGGGAAAGACCGAAAGAGCAATTGAGCTGTATCGGTCCGTAACAGTAAGCCCTGCTCGGTAATGTG
>NW_027670900.1:0-21679 GCF_964199315.1 Orbicella franksi
GATTAACTAAGAAATTCTCCAGACATCTATCACACGCGCTGACTTGAAAATTAAGGCTTCAAACCCGCATGGCATGTACAATAAAAGGCATGTCTGGAGGTTTGATCGTGCACCCCGGGCCCTATTAAAAAAGAGGCATCCCAGATTCACTTCTCAACTTTCTATGAAGAGTTCAAATGAGAATAAATTCACTGAGAATAAACTAAGATCCTATTAAGAGGCATCCAAGAGTCACTTCTCAACTTTCTTAAGAGTTCAAATGAGAATAAATTCACTCCTTAATAAGCTGTCTGACTGCAGTTGGCATGAAATAAGGTCTGATTAACTAAGAAATTCTCCAGACATCTATCACACGCGCTGACTTGAAAATTAAGGCTTCAAACCCGCATGGCATGTACAATAAAAGGCATGTCTGGAGGTTTGATCGTGCACCCCGGGCCCTATTAAAAAAGAGGCATCCCAGATTCACTTCTCAACTTTCTATGAAGAGTTCAAATGAGAATAAATTCACTGAGAATAAACTAAGATCCTATTAAGAGGCATCCAAGAGTCACTTCTCAACTTTCTTAAGAGTTCAAATGAGAATAAATTCACTCCTTAATAAGCTGTCTGACTGCAGTTGGCATGAAATAAGGTCTGATTAACTAAGAAATTCTCCAGACATCTATCACACGCGCTGACTTGAAAATTAAGGCTTCAAACCCGCATGGCATGTACAATAAAAGGCATGTCTGGAGGTTTGATCGTGCACCCCGGGCCCTATTAAAAAAGAGGCATCCCAGATTCACTTCTCAACTTTCTATGAAGAGTTCAAATGAGAATAAATTCACTGAGAATAAACTAAGATCCTATTAAGAGGCATCCAAGAGTCACTTCTCAACTTTCTTAAGAGTTCAAATGAGAATAAATTCACTCCTTAATAAGCTGTCTGACTGCAGTTGGCATGAAATAAGGTCTGATTAACTAAGAAATTCTCCAGACATCTATCACACGCGCTGACTTGAAAATTAAGGCTTCAAACCCGCATGGCATGTACAATAAAAGGCATGTCTGGAGGTTTGATCGTGCACCCCGGGCCCTATTAAAAAAGAGGCATCCCAGATTCACTTCTCAACTTTCTATGAAGAGTTCAAATGAGAATAAATTCACTGAGAATAAACTAAGATCCTATTAAGAGGCATCCAAGAGTCACTTCTCAACTTTCTTAAGAGTTCAAATGAGAATAAATTCACTCCTTAATAAGCTGTCTGACTGCAGTTGGCATGAAATAAGGTCTGATTAACTAAGAAATTCTCCAGACATCTATCACACGCGCTGACTTGAAAATTAAGGCTTCAAACCCGCATGGCATGTACAATAAAAGGCATGTCTGGAGGTTTGATCGTGCACCCCGGGCCCTATTAAAAAAGAGGCATCCCAGATTCACTTCTCAACTTTCTATGAAGAGTTCAAATGAGAATAAATTCACTGAGAATAAACTAAGATCCTATTAAGAGGCATCCAAGAGTCACTTCTCAACTTTCTTAAGAGTTCAAATGAGAATAAATTCACTCCTTAATAAGCTGTCTGACTGCAGTTGGCATGAAATAAGGTCTGATTAACTAAGAAATTCTCCAGACATCTATCACACGCGCTGACTTGAAAATTAAGGCTTCAAACCCGCATGGCATGTACAATAAAAGGCATGTCTGGAGGTTTGATCGTGCACCCCGGGCCCTATTAAAAAAGAGGCATCCCAGATTCACTTCTCAACTTTCTATGAAGAGTTCAAATGAGAATAAATTCACTGAGAATAAACTAAGATCCTATTAAGAGGCATCCAAGAGTCACTTCTCAACTTTCTTAAGAGTTCAAATGAGAATAAATTCACTCCTTAATAAGCTGTCTGACTGCAGTTGGCATGAAATAAGGTCTGATTAACTAAGAAATTCTCCAGACATCTATCACACGCGCTGACTTGAAAATTAAGGCTTCAAACCCGCATGGCATGTACAATAAAAGGCATGTCTGGAGGTTTGATCGTGCACCCCGGGCCCTATTAAAAAAGAGGCATCCCAGATTCACTTCTCAACTTTCTATGAAGAGTTCAAATGAGAATAAATTCACTGAGAATAAACTAAGATCCTATTAAGAGGCATCCAAGAGTCACTTCTCAACTTTCTTAAGAGTTCAAATGAGAATAAATTCACTCCTTAATAAGCTGTCTGACTGCAGTTGGCATGAAATAAGGTCTGATTAACTAAGAAATTCTCCAGACATCTATCACACGCGCTGACTTGAAAATTAAGGCTTCAAACCCGCATGGCATGTACAATAAAAGGCATGTCTGGAGGTTTGATCGTGCACCCCGGGCCCTATTAAAAAAGAGGCATCCCAGATTCACTTCTCAACTTTCTATGAAGAGTTCAAATGAGAATAAATTCACTGAGAATAAACTAAGATCCTATTAAGAGGCATCCAAGAGTCACTTCTCAACTTTCTTAAGAGTTCAAATGAGAATAAATTCACTCCTTAATAAGCTGTCTGACTGCAGTTGGCATGAAATAAGGTCTGATTAACTAAGAAATTCTCCAGACATCTATCACACGCGCTGACTTGAAAATTAAGGCTTCAAACCCGCATGGCATGTACAATAAAAGGCATGTCTGGAGGTTTGATCGTGCACCCCGGGCCCTATTAAAAAAGAGGCATCCCAGATTCACTTCTCAACTTTCTATGAAGAGTTCAAATGAGAATAAATTCACTGAGAATAAACTAAGATCCTATTAAGAGGCATCCAAGAGTCACTTCTCAACTTTCTTAAGAGTTCAAATGAGAATAAATTCACTCCTTAATAAGCTGTCTGACTGCAGTTGGCATGAAATAAGGTCTGATTAACTAAGAAATTCTCCAGACATCTATCACACGCGCTGACTTGAAAATTAAGGCTTCAAACCCGCATGGCATGTACAATAAAAGGCATGTCTGGAGGTTTGATCGTGCACCCCGGGCCCTATTAAAAAAGAGGCATCCCAGATTCACTTCTCAACTTTCTATGAAGAGTTCAAATGAGAATAAATTCACTGAGAATAAACTAAGATCCTATTAAGAGGCATCCAAGAGTCACTTCTCAACTTTCTTAAGAGTTCAAATGAGAATAAATTCACTCCTTAATAAGCTGTCTGACTGCAGTTGGCATGAAATAAGGTCTGATTAACTAAGAAATTCTCCAGACATCTATCACACGCGCTGACTTGAAAATTAAGGCTTCAAACCCGCATGGCATGTACAATAAAAGGCATGTCTGGAGGTTTGATCGTGCACCCCGGGCCCTATTAAAAAAGAGGCATCCCAGATTCACTTCTCAACTTTCTATGAAGAGTTCAAATGAGAATAAATTCACTGAGAATAAACTAAGATCCTATTAAGAGGCATCCAAGAGTCACTTCTCAACTTTCTTAAGAGTTCAAATGAGAATAAATTCACTCCTTAATAAGCTGTCTGACTGCAGTTGGCATGAAATAAGGTCTGATTAACTAAGAAATTCTCCAGACATCTATCACACGCGCTGACTTGAAAATTAAGGCTTCAAACCCGCATGGCATGTACAATAAAAGGCATGTCTGGAGGTTTGATCGTGCACCCCGGGCCCTATTAAAAAAGAGGCATCCCAGATTCACTTCTCAACTTTCTATGAAGAGTTCAAATGAGAATAAATTCACTGAGAATAAACTAAGATCCTATTAAGAGGCATCCAAGAGTCACTTCTCAACTTTCTTAAGAGTTCAAATGAGAATAAATTCACTCCTTAATAAGCTGTCTGACTGCAGTTGGCATGAAATAAGGTCTGATTAACTAAGAAATTCTCCAGACATCTATCACACGCGCTGACTTGAAAATTAAGGCTTCAAACCCGCATGGCATGTACAATAAAAGGCATGTCTGGAGGTTTGATCGTGCACCCCGGGCCCTATTAAAAAAGAGGCATCCCAGATTCACTTCTCAACTTTCTATGAAGAGTTCAAATGAGAATAAATTCACTGAGAATAAACTAAGATCCTATTAAGAGGCATCCAAGAGTCACTTCTCAACTTTCTTAAGAGTTCAAATGAGAATAAATTCACTCCTTAATAAGCTGTCTGACTGCAGTTGGCATGAAATAAGGTCTGATTAACTAAGAAATTCTCCAGACATCTATCACACGCGCTGACTTGAAAATTAAGGCTTCAAACCCGCATGGCATGTACAATAAAAGGCATGTCTGGAGGTTTGATCGTGCACCCCGGGCCCTATTAAAAAAGAGGCATCCCAGATTCACTTCTCAACTTTCTATGAAGAGTTCAAATGAGAATAAATTCACTGAGAATAAACTAAGATCCTATTAAGAGGCATCCAAGAGTCACTTCTCAACTTTCTTAAGAGTTCAAATGAGAATAAATTCACTCCTTAATAAGCTGTCTGACTGCAGTTGGCATGAAATAAGGTCTGATTAACTAAGAAATTCTCCAGACATCTATCACACGCGCTGACTTGAAAATTAAGGCTTCAAACCCGCATGGCATGTACAATAAAAGGCATGTCTGGAGGTTTGATCGTGCACCCCGGGCCCTATTAAAAAAGAGGCATCCCAGATTCACTTCTCAACTTTCTATGAAGAGTTCAAATGAGAATAAATTCACTGAGAATAAACTAAGATCCTATTAAGAGGCATCCAAGAGTCACTTCTCAACTTTCTTAAGAGTTCAAATGAGAATAAATTCACTCCTTAATAAGCTGTCTGACTGCAGTTGGCATGAAATAAGGTCTGATTAACTAAGAAATTCTCCAGACATCTATCACACGCGCTGACTTGAAAATTAAGGCTTCAAACCCGCATGGCATGTACAATAAAAGGCATGTCTGGAGGTTTGATCGTGCACCCCGGGCCCTATTAAAAAAGAGGCATCCCAGATTCACTTCTCAACTTTCTATGAAGAGTTCAAATGAGAATAAATTCACTGAGAATAAACTAAGATCCTATTAAGAGGCATCCAAGAGTCACTTCTCAACTTTCTTAAGAGTTCAAATGAGAATAAATTCACTCCTTAATAAGCTGTCTGACTGCAGTTGGCATGAAATAAGGTCTGATTAACTAAGAAATTCTCCAGACATCTATCACACGCGCTGACTTGAAAATTAAGGCTTCAAACCCGCATGGCATGTACAATAAAAGGCATGTCTGGAGGTTTGATCGTGCACCCCGGGCCCTATTAAAAAAGAGGCATCCCAGATTCACTTCTCAACTTTCTATGAAGAGTTCAAATGAGAATAAATTCACTGAGAATAAACTAAGATCCTATTAAGAGGCATCCAAGAGTCACTTCTCAACTTTCTTAAGAGTTCAAATGAGAATAAATTCACTCCTTAATAAGCTGTCTGACTGCAGTTGGCATGAAATAAGGTCTGATTAACTAAGAAATTCTCCAGACATCTATCACACGCGCTGACTTGAAAATTAAGGCTTCAAACCCGCATGGCATGTACAATAAAAGGCATGTCTGGAGGTTTGATCGTGCACCCCGGGCCCTATTAAAAAAGAGGCATCCCAGATTCACTTCTCAACTTTCTATGAAGAGTTCAAATGAGAATAAATTCACTGAGAATAAACTAAGATCCTATTAAGAGGCATCCAAGAGTCACTTCTCAACTTTCTTAAGAGTTCAAATGAGAATAAATTCACTCCTTAATAAGCTGTCTGACTGCAGTTGGCATGAAATAAGGTCTGATTAACTAAGAAATTCTCCAGACATCTATCACACGCGCTGACTTGAAAATTAAGGCTTCAAACCCGCATGGCATGTACAATAAAAGGCATGTCTGGAGGTTTGATCGTGCACCCCGGGCCCTATTAAAAAAGAGGCATCCCAGATTCACTTCTCAACTTTCTATGAAGAGTTCAAATGAGAATAAATTCACTGAGAATAAACTAAGATCCTATTAAGAGGCATCCAAGAGTCACTTCTCAACTTTCTTAAGAGTTCAAATGAGAATAAATTCACTCCTTAATAAGCTGTCTGACTGCAGTTGGCATGAAATAAGGTCTGATTAACTAAGAAATTCTCCAGACATCTATCACACGCGCTGACTTGAAAATTAAGGCTTCAAACCCGCATGGCATGTACAATAAAAGGCATGTCTGGAGGTTTGATCGTGCACCCCGGGCCCTATTAAAAAAGAGGCATCCCAGATTCACTTCTCAACTTTCTATGAAGAGTTCAAATGAGAATAAATTCACTGAGAATAAACTAAGATCCTATTAAGAGGCATCCAAGAGTCACTTCTCAACTTTCTTAAGAGTTCAAATGAGAATAAATTCACTCCTTAATAAGCTGTCTGACTGCAGTTGGCATGAAATAAGGTCTGATTAACTAAGAAATTCTCCAGACATCTATCACACGCGCTGACTTGAAAATTAAGGCTTCAAACCCGCATGGCATGTACAATAAAAGGCATGTCTGGAGGTTTGATCGTGCACCCCGGGCCCTATTAAAAAAGAGGCATCCCAGATTCACTTCTCAACTTTCTATGAAGAGTTCAAATGAGAATAAATTCACTGAGAATAAACTAAGATCCTATTAAGAGGCATCCAAGAGTCACTTCTCAACTTTCTTAAGAGTTCAAATGAGAATAAATTCACTCCTTAATAAGCTGTCTGACTGCAGTTGGCATGAAATAAGGTCTGATTAACTAAGAAATTCTCCAGACATCTATCACACGCGCTGACTTGAAAATTAAGGCTTCAAACCCGCATGGCATGTACAATAAAAGGCATGTCTGGAGGTTTGATCGTGCACCCCGGGCCCTATTAAAAAAGAGGCATCCCAGATTCACTTCTCAACTTTCTATGAAGAGTTCAAATGAGAATAAATTCACTGAGAATAAACTAAGATCCTATTAAGAGGCATCCAAGAGTCACTTCTCAACTTTCTTAAGAGTTCAAATGAGAATAAATTCACTCCTTAATAAGCTGTCTGACTGCAGTTGGCATGAAATAAGGTCTGATTAACTAAGAAATTCTCCAGACATCTATCACACGCGCTGACTTGAAAATTAAGGCTTCAAACCCGCATGGCATGTACAATAAAAGGCATGTCTGGAGGTTTGATCGTGCACCCCGGGCCCTATTAAAAAAGAGGCATCCCAGATTCACTTCTCAACTTTCTATGAAGAGTTCAAATGAGAATAAATTCACTGAGAATAAACTAAGATCCTATTAAGAGGCATCCAAGAGTCACTTCTCAACTTTCTTAAGAGTTCAAATGAGAATAAATTCACTCCTTAATAAGCTGTCTGACTGCAGTTGGCATGAAATAAGGTCTGATTAACTAAGAAATTCTCCAGACATCTATCACACGCGCTGACTTGAAAATTAAGGCTTCAAACCCGCATGGCATGTACAATAAAAGGCATGTCTGGAGGTTTGATCGTGCACCCCGGGCCCTATTAAAAAAGAGGCATCCCAGATTCACTTCTCAACTTTCTATGAAGAGTTCAAATGAGAATAAATTCACTGAGAATAAACTAAGATCCTATTAAGAGGCATCCAAGAGTCACTTCTCAACTTTCTTAAGAGTTCAAATGAGAATAAATTCACTCCTTAATAAGCTGTCTGACTGCAGTTGGCATGAAATAAGGTCTGATTAACTAAGAAATTCTCCAGACATCTATCACACGCGCTGACTTGAAAATTAAGGCTTCAAACCCGCATGGCATGTACAATAAAAGGCATGTCTGGAGGTTTGATCGTGCACCCCGGGCCCTATTAAAAAAGAGGCATCCCAGATTCACTTCTCAACTTTCTATGAAGAGTTCAAATGAGAATAAATTCACTGAGAATAAACTAAGATCCTATTAAGAGGCATCCAAGAGTCACTTCTCAACTTTCTTAAGAGTTCAAATGAGAATAAATTCACTCCTTAATAAGCTGTCTGACTGCAGTTGGCATGAAATAAGGTCTGATTAACTAAGAAATTCTCCAGACATCTATCACACGCGCTGACTTGAAAATTAAGGCTTCAAACCCGCATGGCATGTACAATAAAAGGCATGTCTGGAGGTTTGATCGTGCACCCCGGGCCCTATTAAAAAAGAGGCATCCCAGATTCACTTCTCAACTTTCTATGAAGAGTTCAAATGAGAATAAATTCACTGAGAATAAACTAAGATCCTATTAAGAGGCATCCAAGAGTCACTTCTCAACTTTCTTAAGAGTTCAAATGAGAATAAATTCACTCCTTAATAAGCTGTCTGACTGCAGTTGGCATGAAATAAGGTCTGATTAACTAAGAAATTCTCCAGACATCTATCACACGCGCTGACTTGAAAATTAAGGCTTCAAACCCGCATGGCATGTACAATAAAAGGCATGTCTGGAGGTTTGATCGTGCACCCCGGGCCCTATTAAAAAAGAGGCATCCCAGATTCACTTCTCAACTTTCTATGAAGAGTTCAAATGAGAATAAATTCACTGAGAATAAACTAAGATCCTATTAAGAGGCATCCAAGAGTCACTTCTCAACTTTCTTAAGAGTTCAAATGAGAATAAATTCACTCCTTAATAAGCTGTCTGACTGCAGTTGGCATGAAATAAGGTCTGATTAACTAAGAAATTCTCCAGACATCTATCACACGCGCTGACTTGAAAATTAAGGCTTCAAACCCGCATGGCATGTACAATAAAAGGCATGTCTGGAGGTTTGATCGTGCACCCCGGGCCCTATTAAAAAAGAGGCATCCCAGATTCACTTCTCAACTTTCTATGAAGAGTTCAAATGAGAATAAATTCACTGAGAATAAACTAAGATCCTATTAAGAGGCATCCAAGAGTCACTTCTCAACTTTCTTAAGAGTTCAAATGAGAATAAATTCACTCCTTAATAAGCTGTCTGACTGCAGTTGGCATGAAATAAGGTCTGATTAACTAAGAAATTCTCCAGACATCTATCACACGCGCTGACTTGAAAATTAAGGCTTCAAACCCGCATGGCATGTACAATAAAAGGCATGTCTGGAGGTTTGATCGTGCACCCCGGGCCCTATTAAAAAAGAGGCATCCCAGATTCACTTCTCAACTTTCTATGAAGAGTTCAAATGAGAATAAATTCACTGAGAATAAACTAAGATCCTATTAAGAGGCATCCAAGAGTCACTTCTCAACTTTCTTAAGAGTTCAAATGAGAATAAATTCACTCCTTAATAAGCTGTCTGACTGCAGTTGGCATGAAATAAGGTCTGATTAACTAAGAAATTCTCCAGACATCTATCACACGCGCTGACTTGAAAATTAAGGCTTCAAACCCGCATGGCATGTACAATAAAAGGCATGTCTGGAGGTTTGATCGTGCACCCCGGGCCCTATTAAAAAAGAGGCATCCCAGATTCACTTCTCAACTTTCTATGAAGAGTTCAAATGAGAATAAATTCACTGAGAATAAACTAAGATCCTATTAAGAGGCATCCAAGAGTCACTTCTCAACTTTCTTAAGAGTTCAAATGAGAATAAATTCACTCCTTAATAAGCTGTCTGACTGCAGTTGGCATGAAATAAGGTCTGATTAACTAAGAAATTCTCCAGACATCTATCACACGCGCTGACTTGAAAATTAAGGCTTCAAACCCGCATGGCATGTACAATAAAAGGCATGTCTGGAGGTTTGATCGTGCACCCCGGGCCCTATTAAAAAAGAGGCATCCCAGATTCACTTCTCAACTTTCTATGAAGAGTTCAAATGAGAATAAATTCACTGAGAATAAACTAAGATCCTATTAAGAGGCATCCAAGAGTCACTTCTCAACTTTCTTAAGAGTTCAAATGAGAATAAATTCACTCCTTAATAAGCTGTCTGACTGCAGTTGGCATGAAATAAGGTCTGATTAACTAAGAAATTCTCCAGACATCTATCACACGCGCTGACTTGAAAATTAAGGCTTCAAACCCGCATGGCATGTACAATAAAAGGCATGTCTGGAGGTTTGATCGTGCACCCCGGGCCCTATTAAAAAAGAGGCATCCCAGATTCACTTCTCAACTTTCTATGAAGAGTTCAAATGAGAATAAATTCACTGAGAATAAACTAAGATCCTATTAAGAGGCATCCAAGAGTCACTTCTCAACTTTCTTAAGAGTTCAAATGAGAATAAATTCACTCCTTAATAAGCTGTCTGACTGCAGTTGGCATGAAATAAGGTCTGATTAACTAAGAAATTCTCCAGACATCTATCACACGCGCTGACTTGAAAATTAAGGCTTCAAACCCGCATGGCATGTACAATAAAAGGCATGTCTGGAGGTTTGATCGTGCACCCCGGGCCCTATTAAAAAAGAGGCATCCCAGATTCACTTCTCAACTTTCTATGAAGAGTTCAAATGAGAATAAATTCACTGAGAATAAACTAAGATCCTATTAAGAGGCATCCAAGAGTCACTTCTCAACTTTCTTAAGAGTTCAAATGAGAATAAATTCACTCCTTAATAAGCTGTCTGACTGCAGTTGGCATGAAATAAGGTCTGATTAACTAAGAAATTCTCCAGACATCTATCACACGCGCTGACTTGAAAATTAAGGCTTCAAACCCGCATGGCATGTACAATAAAAGGCATGTCTGGAGGTTTGATCGTGCACCCCGGGCCCTATTAAAAAAGAGGCATCCCAGATTCACTTCTCAACTTTCTATGAAGAGTTCAAATGAGAATAAATTCACTGAGAATAAACTAAGATCCTATTAAGAGGCATCCAAGAGTCACTTCTCAACTTTCTTAAGAGTTCAAATGAGAATAAATTCACTCCTTAATAAGCTGTCTGACTGCAGTTGGCATGAAATAAGGTCTGATTAACTAAGAAATTCTCCAGACATCTATCACACGCGCTGACTTGAAAATTAAGGCTTCAAACCCGCATGGCATGTACAATAAAAGGCATGTCTGGAGGTTTGATCGTGCACCCCGGGCCCTATTAAAAAAGAGGCATCCCAGATTCACTTCTCAACTTTCTATGAAGAGTTCAAATGAGAATAAATTCACTGAGAATAAACTAAGATCCTATTAAGAGGCATCCAAGAGTCACTTCTCAACTTTCTTAAGAGTTCAAATGAGAATAAATTCACTCCTTAATAAGCTGTCTGACTGCAGTTGGCATGAAATAAGGTCTGATTAACTAAGAAATTCTCCAGACATCTATCACACGCGCTGACTTGAAAATTAAGGCTTCAAACCCGCATGGCATGTACAATAAAAGGCATGTCTGGAGGTTTGATCGTGCACCCCGGGCCCTATTAAAAAAGAGGCATCCCAGATTCACTTCTCAACTTTCTATGAAGAGTTCAAATGAGAATAAATTCACTGAGAATAAACTAAGATCCTATTAAGAGGCATCCAAGAGTCACTTCTCAACTTTCTTAAGAGTTCAAATGAGAATAAATTCACTCCTTAATAAGCTGTCTGACTGCAGTTGGCATGAAATAAGGTCTGATTAACTAAGAAATTCTCCAGACATCTATCACACGCGCTGACTTGAAAATTAAGGCTTCAAACCCGCATGGCATGTACAATAAAAGGCATGTCTGGAGGTTTGATCGTGCACCCCGGGCCCTATTAAAAAAGAGGCATCCCAGATTCACTTCTCAACTTTCTATGAAGAGTTCAAATGAGAATAAATTCACTGAGAATAAACTAAGATCCTATTAAGAGGCATCCAAGAGTCACTTCTCAACTTTCTTAAGAGTTCAAATGAGAATAAATTCACTCCTTAATAAGCTGTCTGACTGCAGTTGGCATGAAATAAGGTCTGATTAACTAAGAAATTCTCCAGACATCTATCACACGCGCTGACTTGAAAATTAAGGCTTCAAACCCGCATGGCATGTACAATAAAAGGCATGTCTGGAGGTTTGATCGTGCACCCCGGGCCCTATTAAAAAAGAGGCATCCCAGATTCACTTCTCAACTTTCTATGAAGAGTTCAAATGAGAATAAATTCACTGAGAATAAACTAAGATCCTATTAAGAGGCATCCAAGAGTCACTTCTCAACTTTCTTAAGAGTTCAAATGAGAATAAATTCACTCCTTAATAAGCTGTCTGACTGCAGTTGGCATGAAATAAGGTCTGATTAACTAAGAAATTCTCCAGACATCTATCACACGCGCTGACTTGAAAATTAATGCTCGTCTACCCGCATGGCATGTACAATAAAAGGCATGTCTGGAGGTTTGATCGTGCACCCCGGGCCCTATTAAAAAAGAGGCATCCCAGATTCACTTCTCAACTTTCTATGAAGAGTTCAAATGAGAATAAATTCACTGAGAATAAACTAAGATCCTATTAAGAGGCATCCAAGAGTCACTTCTCAACTTTCTTAAGAGTTCAAATGAGAATAAATTCACTCCTTAATAAGCTGTCTGACTGCAGTTGGCATGAAATAAGGTCTGATTAACTAAGAAATTCTCCAGACATCTATCACACGCGCTGACTTGAAAATTAAGGCTTCAAACCCGCATGGCATGTACAATAAAAGGCATGTCTGGAGGTTTGATCGTGCACCCCGGGCCCTATTAAAAAAGAGGCATCCCAGATTCACTTCTCAACTTTCTATGAAGAGTTCAAATGAGAATAAATTCACTGAGAATAAACTAAGATCCTATTAAGAGGCATCCAAGAGTCACTTCTCAACTTTCTTAAGAGTTCAAATGAGAATAAATTCACTCCTTAATAAGCTGTCTGACTGCAGTTGGCATGAAATAAGGTCTGATTAACTAAGAAATTCTCCAGACATCTATCACACGCGCTGACTTGAAAATTAAGGCTTCAAACCCGCATGGCATGTACAATAAAAGGCATGTCTGGAGGTTTGATCGTGCACCCCGGGCCCTATTAAAAAAGAGGCATCCCAGATTCACTTCTCAACTTTCTATGAAGAGTTCAAATGAGAATAAATTCACTGAGAATAAACTAAGATCCTATTAAGAGGCATCCAAGAGTCACTTCTCAACTTTCTTAAGAGTTCAAATGAGAATAAATTCACTCCTTAATAAGCTGTCTGACTGCAGTTGGCATGAAATAAGGTCTGATTAACTAAGAAATTCTCCAGACATCTATCACACGCGCTGACTTGAAAATTAAGGCTTCAAACCCGCATGGCATGTACAATAAAAGGCATGTCTGGAGGTTTGATCGTGCACCCCGGGCCCTATTAAAAAAGAGGCATCCCAGATTCACTTCTCAACTTTCTATGAAGAGTTCAAATGAGAATAAATTCACTGAGAATAAACTAAGATCCTATTAAGAGGCATCCAAGAGTCACTTCTCAACTTTCTTAAGAGTTCAAATGAGAATAAATTCACTCCTTAATAAGCTGTCTGACTGCAGTTGGCATGAAATAAGGTCTGATTAACTAAGAAATTCTCCAGACATCTATCACACGCGCTGACTTGAAAATTAAGGCTTCAAACCCGCATGGCATGTACAATAAAAGGCATGTCTGGAGGTTTGATCGTGCACCCCGGGCCCTATTAAAAAAGAGGCATCCCAGATTCACTTCTCAACTTTCTATGAAGAGTTCAAATGAGAATAAATTCACTGAGAATAAACTAAGATCCTATTAAGAGGCATCCAAGAGTCACTTCTCAACTTTCTTAAGAGTTCAAATGAGAATAAATTCACTCCTTAATAAGCTGTCTGACTGCAGTTGGCATGAAATAAGGTCTGATTAACTAAGAAATTCTCCAGACATCTATCACACGCGCTGACTTGAAAATTAAGGCTTCAAACCCGCATGGCATGTACAATAAAAGGCATGTCTGGAGGTTTGATCGTGCACCCCGGGCCCTATTAAAAAAGAGGCATCCCAGATTCACTTCTCAACTTTCTATGAAGAGTTCAAATGAGAATAAATTCACTGAGAATAAACTAAGATCCTATTAAGAGGCATCCAAGAGTCACTTCTCAACTTTCTTAAGAGTTCAAATGAGAATAAATTCACTCCTTAATAAGCTGTCTGACTGCAGTTGGCATGAAATAAGGTCTGATTAACTAAGAAATTCTCCAGACATCTATCACACGCGCTGACTTGAAAATTAAGGCTTCAAACCCGCATGGCATGTACAATAAAAGGCATGTCTGGAGGTTTGATCGTGCACCCCGGGCCCTATTAAAAAAGAGGCATCCCAGATTCACTTCTCAACTTTCTATGAAGAGTTCAAATGAGAATAAATTCACTGAGAATAAACTAAGATCCTATTAAGAGGCATCCAAGAGTCACTTCTCAACTTTCTTAAGAGTTCAAATGAGAATAAATTCACTCCTTAATAAGCTGTCTGACTGCAGTTGGCATGAAATAAGGTCTGATTAACTAAGAAATTCTCCAGACATCTATCACACGCGCTGACTTGAAAATTAAGGCTTCAAACCCGCATGGCATGTACAATAAAAGGCATGTCTGGAGGTTTGATCGTGCACCCCGGGCCCTATTAAAAAAGAGGCATCCCAGATTCACTTCTCAACTTTCTATGAAGAGTTCAAATGAGAATAAATTCACTGAGAATAAACTAAGATCCTATTAAGAGGCATCCAAGAGTCACTTCTCAACTTTCTTAAGAGTTCAAATGAGAATAAATTCACTCCTTAATAAGCTGTCTGACTGCAGTTGGCATGAAATAAGGTCTGATTAACTAAGAAATTCTCCAGACATCTATCACACGCGCTGACTTGAAAATTAAGGCTTCAAACCCGCATGGCATGTACAATAAAAGGCATGTCTGGAGGTTTGATCGTGCACCCCGGGCCCTATTAAAAAAGAGGCATCCCAGATTCACTTCTCAACTTTCTATGAAGAGTTCAAATGAGAATAAATTCACTGAGAATAAACTAAGATCCTATTAAGAGGCATCCAAGAGTCACTTCTCAACTTTCTTAAGAGTTCAAATGAGAATAAATTCACTCCTTAATAAGCTGTCTGACTGCAGTTGGCATGAAATAAGGTCTGATTAACTAAGAAATTCTCCAGACATCTATCACACGCGCTGACTTGAAAATTAAGGCTTCAAACCCGCATGGCATGTACAATAAAAGGCATGTCTGGAGGTTTGATCGTGCACCCCGGGCCCTATTAAAAAAGAGGCATCCCAGATTCACTTCTCAACTTTCTATGAAGAGTTCAAATGAGAATAAATTCACTGAGAATAAACTAAGATCCTATTAAGAGGCATCCAAGAGTCACTTCTCAACTTTCTTAAGAGTTCAAATGAGAATAAATTCACTCCTTAATAAGCTGTCTGACTGCAGTTGGCATGAAATAAGGTCTGATTAACTAAGAAATTCTCCAGACATCTATCACACGCGCTGACTTGAAAATTAAGGCTTCAAACCCGCATGGCATGTACAATAAAAGGCATGTCTGGAGGTTTGATCGTGCACCCCGGGCCCTATTAAAAAAGAGGCATCCCAGATTCACTTCTCAACTTTCTATGAAGAGTTCAAATGAGAATAAATTCACTGAGAATAAACTAAGATCCTATTAAGAGGCATCCAAGAGTCACTTCTCAACTTTCTTAAGAGTTCAAATGAGAATAAATTCACTCCTTAATAAGCTGTCTGACTGCAGTTGGCATGAAATAAGGTCTGATTAACTAAGAAATTCTCCAGACATCTATCACACGCGCTGACTTGAAAATTAAGGCTTCAAACCCGCATGGCATGTACAATAAAAGGCATGTCTGGAGGTTTGATCGTGCACCCCGGGCCCTATTAAAAAAGAGGCATCCCAGATTCACTTCTCAACTTTCTATGAAGAGTTCAAATGAGAATAAATTCACTGAGAATAAACTAAGATCCTATTAAGAGGCATCCAAGAGTCACTTCTCAACTTTCTTAAGAGTTCAAATGAGAATAAATTCACTCCTTAATAAGCTGTCTGACTGCAGTTGGCATGAAATAAGGTCTGATTAACTAAGAAATTCTCCAGACATCTATCACACGCGCTGACTTGAAAATTAAGGCTTCAAACCCGCATGGCATGTACAATAAAAGGCATGTCTGGAGGTTTGATCGTGCACCCCGGGCCCTATTAAAAAAGAGGCATCCCAGATTCACTTCTCAACTTTCTATGAAGAGTTCAAATGAGAATAAATTCACTGAGAATAAACTAAGATCCTATTAAGAGGCATCCAAGAGTCACTTCTCAACTTTCTTAAGAGTTCAAATGAGAATAAATTCACTCCTTAATAAGCTGTCTGACTGCAGTTGGCATGAAATAAGGTCTGATTAACTAAGAAATTCTCCAGACATCTATCACACGCGCTGACTTGAAAATTAAGGCTTCAAACCCGCATGGCATGTACAATAAAAGGCATGTCTGGAGGTTTGATCGTGCACCCCGGGCCCTATTAAAAAAGAGGCATCCCAGATTCACTTCTCAACTTTCTATGAAGAGTTCAAATGAGAATAAATTCACTGAGAATAAACTAAGATCCTATTAAGAGGCATCCAAGAGTCACTTCTCAACTTTCTTAAGAGTTCAAATGAGAATAAATTCACTCCTTAATAAGCTGTCTGACTGCAGTTGGCATGAAATAAGGTCTGATTAACTAAGAAATTCTCCAGACATCTATCACACGCGCTGACTTGAAAATTAAGGCTTCAAACCCGCATGGCATGTACAATAAAAGGCATGTCTGGAGGTTTGATCGTGCACCCCGGGCCCTATTAAAAAAGAGGCATCCCAGATTCACTTCTCAACTTTCTATGAAGAGTTCAAATGAGAATAAATTCACTGAGAATAAACTAAGATCCTATTAAGAGGCATCCAAGAGTCACTTCTCAACTTTCTTAAGAGTTCAAATGAGAATAAATTCACTCCTTAATAAGCTGTCTGACTGCAGTTGGCATGAAATAAGGTCTGATTAACTAAGAAATTCTCCAGACATCTATCACACGCGCTGACTTGAAAATTAAGGCTTCAAACCCGCATGGCATGTACAATAAAAGGCATGTCTGGAGGTTTGATCGTGCACCCCGGGCCCTATTAAAAAAGAGGCATCCCAGATTCACTTCTCAACTTTCTATGAAGAGTTCAAATGAGAATAAATTCACTGAGAATAAACTAAGATCCTATTAAGAGGCATCCAAGAGTCACTTCTCAACTTTCTTAAGAGTTCAAATGAGAATAAATTCACTCCTTAATAAGCTGTCTGACTGCAGTTGGCATGAAATAAGGTCTGATTAACTAAGAAATTCTCCAGACATCTATCACACGCGCTGACTTGAAAATTAAGGCTTCAAACCCGCATGGCATGTACAATAAAAGGCATGTCTGGAGGTTTGATCGTGCACCCCGGGCCCTATTAAAAAAGAGGCATCCCAGATTCACTTCTCAACTTTCTATGAAGAGTTCAAATGAGAATAAATTCACTGAGAATAAACTAAGATCCTATTAAGAGGCATCCAAGAGTCACTTCTCAACTTTCTTAAGAGTTCAAATGAGAATAAATTCACTCCTTAATAAGCTGTCTGACTGCAGTTGGCATGAAATAAGGTCTGATTAACTAAGAAATTCTCCAGACATCTATCACACGCGCTGACTTGAAAATTAAGGCTTCAAACCCGCATGGCATGTACAATAAAAGGCATGTCTGGAGGTTTGATCGTGCACCCCGGGCCCTATTAAAAAAGAGGCATCCCAGATTCACTTCTCAACTTTCTATGAAGAGTTCAAATGAGAATAAATTCACTGAGAATAAACTAAGATCCTATTAAGAGGCATCCAAGAGTCACTTCTCAACTTTCTTAAGAGTTCAAATGAGAATAAATTCACTCCTTAATAAGCTGTCTGACTGCAGTTGGCATGAAATAAGGTCTGATTAACTAAGAAATTCTCCAGACATCTATCACACGCGCTGACTTGAAAATTAAGGCTTCAAACCCGCATGGCATGTACAATAAAAGGCATGTCTGGAGGTTTGATCGTGCACCCCGGGCCCTATTAAAAAAGAGGCATCCCAGATTCACTTCTCAACTTTCTATGAAGAGTTCAAATGAGAATAAATTCACTGAGAATAAACTAAGATCCTATTAAGAGGCATCCAAGAGTCACTTCTCAACTTTCTTAAGAGTTCAAATGAGAATAAATTCACTCCTTAATAAGCTGTCTGACTGCAGTTGGCATGAAATAAGGTCTGATTAACTAAGAAATTCTCCAGACATCTATCACACGCGCTGACTTGAAAATTAAGGCTTCAAACCCGCATGGCATGTACAATAAAAGGCATGTCTGGAGGTTTGATCGTGCACCCCGGGCCCTATTAAAAAAGAGGCATCCCAGATTCACTTCTCAACTTTCTATGAAGAGTTCAAATGAGAATAAATTCACTGAGAATAAACTAAGATCCTATTAAGAGGCATCCAAGAGTCACTTCTCAACTTTCTTAAGAGTTCAAATGAGAATAAATTCACTCCTTAATAAGCTGTCTGACTGCAGTTGGCATGAAATAAGGTCTGATTAACTAAGAAATTCTCCAGACATCTATCACACGCGCTGACTTGAAAATTAAGGCTTCAAACCCGCATGGCATGTACAATAAAAGGCATGTCTGGAGGTTTGATCGTGCACCCCGGGCCCTATTAAAAAAGAGGCATCCCAGATTCACTTCTCAACTTTCTATGAAGAGTTCAAATGAGAATAAATTCACTGAGAATAAACTAAGATCCTATTAAGAGGCATCCAAGAGTCACTTCTCAACTTTCTTAAGAGTTCAAATGAGAATAAATTCACTCCTTAATAAGCTGTCTGACTGCAGTTGGCATGAAATAAGGTCTGATTAACTAAGAAATTCTCCAGACATCTATCACACGCGCTGACTTGAAAATTAAGGCTTCAAACCCGCATGGCATGTACAATAAAAGGCATGTCTGGAGGTTTGATCGTGCACCCCGGGCCCTATTAAAAAAGAGGCATCCCAGATTCACTTCTCAACTTTCTATGAAGAGTTCAAATGAGAATAAATTCACTGAGAATAAACTAAGATCCTATTAAGAGGCATCCAAGAGTCACTTCTCAACTTTCTTAAGAGTTCAAATGAGAATAAATTCACTCCTTAATAAGCTGTCTGACTGCAGTTGGCATGAAATAAGGTCTGATTAACTAAGAAATTCTCCAGACATCTATCACACGCGCTGACTTGAAAATTAAGGCTTCAAACCCGCATGGCATGTACAATAAAAGGCATGTCTGGAGGTTTGATCGTGCACCCCGGGCCCTATTAAAAAAGAGGCATCCCAGATTCACTTCTCAACTTTCTATGAAGAGTTCAAATGAGAATAAATTCACTGAGAATAAACTAAGATCCTATTAAGAGGCATCCAAGAGTCACTTCTCAACTTTCTTAAGAGTTCAAATGAGAATAAATTCACTCCTTAATAAGCTGTCTGACTGCAGTTGGCATGAAATAAGGTCTGATTAACTAAGAAATTCTCCAGACATCTATCACACGCGCTGACTTGAAAATTAAGGCTTCAAACCCGCATGGCATGTACAATAAAAGGCATGTCTGGAGGTTTGATCGTGCACCCCGGGCCCTATTAAAAAAGAGGCATCCCAGATTCACTTCTCAACTTTCTATGAAGAGTTCAAATGAGAATAAATTCACTGAGAATAAACTAAGATCCTATTAAGAGGCATCCAAGAGTCACTTCTCAACTTTCTTAAGAGTTCAAATGAGAATAAATTCACTCCTTAATAAGCTGTCTGACTGCAGTTGGCATGAAATAAGGTCTGATTAACTAAGAAATTCTCCAGACATCTATCACACGCGCTGACTTGAAAATTAAGGCTTCAAACCCGCATGGCATGTACAATAAAAGGCATGTCTGGAGGTTTGATCGTGCACCCCGGGCCCTATTAAAAAAGAGGCATCCCAGATTCACTTCTCAACTTTCTATGAAGAGTTCAAATGAGAATAAATTCACTGAGAATAAACTAAGATCCTATTAAGAGGCATCCAAGAGTCACTTCTCAACTTTCTTAAGAGTTCAAATGAGAATAAATTCACTCCTTAATAAGCTGTCTGACTGCAGTTGGCATGAAATAAGGTCTGATTAACTAAGAAATTCTCCAGACATCTATCACACGCGCTGACTTGAAAATTAAGGCTTCAAACCCGCATGGCATGTACAATAAAAGGCATGTCTGGAGGTTTGATCGTGCACCCCGGGCCCTATTAAAAAAGAGGCATCCCAGATTCACTTCTCAACTTTCTATGAAGAGTTCAAATGAGAATAAATTCACTGAGAATAAACTAAGATCCTATTAAGAGGCATCCAAGAGTCACTTCTCAACTTTCTTAAGAGTTCAAATGAGAATAAATTCACTCCTTAATAAGCTGTCTGACTGCAGTTGGCATGAAATAAGGTCTGATTAACTAAGAAATTCTCCAGACATCTATCACACGCGCTGACTTGAAAATTAAGGCTTCAAACCCGCATGGCATGTACAATAAAAGGCATGTCTGGAGGTTTGATCGTGCACCCCGGGCCCTATTAAAAAAGAGGCATCCCAGATTCACTTCTCAACTTTCTATGAAGAGTTCAAATGAGAATAAATTCACTGAGAATAAACTAAGATCCTATTAAGAGGCATCCAAGAGTCACTTCTCAACTTTCTTAAGAGTTCAAATGAGAATAAATTCACTCCTTAATAAGCTGTCTGACTGCAGTTGGCATGAAATAAGGTCTGATTAACTAAGAAATTCTCCAGACATCTATCACACGCGCTGACTTGAAAATTAAGGCTTCAAACCCGCATGGCATGTACAATAAAAGGCATGTCTGGAGGTTTGATCGTGCACCCCGGGCCCTATTAAAAAAGAGGCATCCCAGATTCACTTCTCAACTTTCTATGAAGAGTTCAAATGAGAATAAATTCACTGAGAATAAACTAAGATCCTATTAAGAGGCATCCAAGAGTCACTTCTCAACTTTCTTAAGAGTTCAAATGAGAATAAATTCACTCCTTAATAAGCTGTCTGACTGCAGTTGGCATGAAATAAGGTCTGATTAACTAAGAAATTCTCCAGACATCTATCACACGCGCTGACTTGAAAATTAAGGCTTCAAACCCGCATGGCATGTACAATAAAAGGCATGTCTGGAGGTTTGATCGTGCACCCCGGGCCCTATTAAAAAAGAGGCATCCCAGATTCACTTCTCAACTTTCTATGAAGAGTTCAAATGAGAATAAATTCACTGAGAATAAACTAAGATCCTATTAAGAGGCATCCAAGAGTCACTTCTCAACTTTCTTAAGAGTTCAAATGAGAATAAATTCACTCCTTAATAAGCTGTCTGACTGCAGTTATCGGCATGAAATAAGGTCTGATTAACTAAGAAATTCTCCAGACATCTATCACACGCGCTGACTTGAAAATTAAGGCTTCAAACCCGCATGGCATGTACAATAAAAGGCATGTCTGGAGGTTTGATCGTGCACCCCGGGCCCTATTAAAAAAGAGGCATCCCAGATTCACTTCTCAACTTTCTATGAAGAGTTCAAATGAGAATAAATTCACTGAGAATAAACTAAGATCCTATTAAGAGGCATCCAAGAGTCACTTCTCAACTTTCTTAAGAGTTCAAATGAGAATAAATTCACTCCTTAATAAGCTGTCTGACTGCAGTT
>NW_027670901.1:0-2500 GCF_964199315.1 Orbicella franksi
TCCAAGGCACTACCGATAGCAAATTCTAATGTTTCTGGAGATAAATCCTTTGCAGACGACTTAAATAAAGAACGGGGTATTGTAAGTTGTAGAGTAGCCTTGTTGCTACGATCTTCTGAGATTAAGCCTTTGTTCTAAGATTTGTTAAAAACATGTCTTTTTTTTTCTTGAAGTCCAAGAAGGCTCCCCTCGTCTGCCACTGGCCGGAGGGTGCCAAGGAAGAAGTGGTGCCTGCAGGCTTGGGCTAGCTTGTGGCAGCCGAGTGATGTAAAGGAGGCCACGTCTGGTCTGGGACGTGACTGTGAATTTTTTTTTTAAAGTCCAAAAGGCTCCCCTCGCTTGGGAGCTGGCAGTGGAAATTTTTTCTAAGTCCGAAAGGCTCCTCTCGTTTGAAATGGTTTGACTCGGGGAGCCTTTTGGAGTGCTTGAAATTTTTGGGCCAGGTCCCTTTCGGACGGTTTACTTTGTGGACTTGTCGTAATTTGATTGGAAAGATGTTTGGGCAATTGGGCTTTGGTTTTTTGGTTTTTGTTTTATTGGCTTTTGAGTGGGGGAGCCTTTTGGACTTAGGGTTAGCGTTAGGGTAAGCCTAGGGTTAGAGTTTAGGGTTAGGGTTAGCGTTAGGGTAACCCTAGGGTTAGAGTTTAGGGTTAGGGTAAGAGTTAGGGTGAAGGTTAGGGTTAAACTTGGCTAAACTTGGCGCCTGCACGTAACTTAAGCTGGCCAATAGTTTCCCGCAAAAAGTTTTGAAAATGGTGAAAATCTTAAGGGTGCTTATACTATAGGGGACCGACACCCTGTTTTAATTTAGTAGAACACACGCCCTCTTAATGATGATGTGACAGCGCCAAACCTGGCACCTGCACGTAACTCGAGCTGGCCAATCGTTTCCCGCAAAAAGTTTTGAAATGGTGAAAATCTTAAGGGTGCCTATAGAACAGGGGGACCGACGCCCAGTTTTAAGATAGTGTAGCACACCCCCCTTAACGATGATGTGACAGCGCCAAATCTTGCGCCTGCACGTAACTCGAGCTGGCCAATCGTTTCCCGCAAAAAGTTTTGAAAATGGTGAAAATCTTAAGGGTGCTTATAGAATAGGGGGACCGACGCCCAGTTTTAAGATAGTGTAGCACACCCCCCTTAACGATGATGTGACAGCGCCAAACTTGGTGCCTGCACGTAACTCGAGCTGGCCAATTGTTTCCCGCAAAAAGTTTTGAAAATGGTGAAAATCTTAAGGGTGCTTATAGAATAGGGGACCGACGCCCAGTTTTAAGATAGTGTAGCTCACCCCCCTTAACGATGATGTGACAGCGCGAAACTTGGCGCCTGCACGTAACTCGAGCTGGCCAATCGTTTCCCGCAAAAAGTTTTGAAAATGGTGAAAACCTTAAGGGTGCTTATAGAATAGGGGGACCGACGCCCAGTTTTAAGATAGTGTAGAACACCCCCTTAACGATGATGTGACAGCGCCAAACTTGGTGCCTGCACGTAACTCGAGCTGGCCAATTGTTTCCCGCAAAAAGTTTTGAAAATGGTGAAAATCTTAAGGGTGCTTATAGAATAGGGGGACCGACGCCCAGTTTTAAGATAGTGTAGCTCACCCCCCTTAACGATGATGTGACAGCGCGAAACTTGGCGCCTGCACGCAATTCGAGCTGGCCAATCGTTTCCCGCAAAAAGTTTTGAAAATGGTGAAAACCTTAAGGGTGCTTATAGAATAGGGGGACCGACGCCCAGTTTTAAGATAGTGTAGAACACCCCCTTAACGATGATGTGACAGCGCCAAACTTAGCGCCTGCACGTGACTCGAGCTGGCCAATAGTTTCCTGCAAAAAGTTTTGAAAAAGTGTAAAATCCCAATTTTGCGCTCTTTAGGGTGTGGTCTTTGAGCTTCGGGTTTTCGTCAGAAAATTTCGGCAATCATCGGTCATCTTCGTGGAAATCTCTTCGTTTTCGTAACTCTGACATGGTGACGCATGTTTGGAATGCCATGGGGAGCGCTTTGGAGCAGTTTTGAAAAATCGAAATTTTCGAAATTTTTCTAAGTGTCTAAACTTGGTTGGGGGAATAGACGGTTTCGGGTTATAATGTAGGGCAGGCATCGGGAAAGACCGAAAGAGCAATTGAGCTGTATCGGTCCGTAACAGTAAGCCCTGCTCGGTAATGTGTTCTCGGGTACGAAAGGAGGGTATTTGGAGGAAAAAGGAGCAAAGTCGACTAAACTTGCTCGGTCGGTAGCATGAAATGACTGAACTTGTAGCCAAGTTGTCTCGGTGTGGACAACGAGAGAACGGATGGATGTTGTACCTGATGGCCTTTGGCCAAGAATAGCGGCTTAGATTCGGAAGAATCATTCTTCCCCAATGTATCTTGTCGGCATTCCGTGGACTTGGCTGTCTCACTGGTATGCCGGAAGCTTACTAGGGTGAAGCAGTGGAAAGACGTGGCAAAGAGAGAACGGGTTTCCCTCGGACAGGGTCGAACGCCTCGTGCGTCT
>NW_027670903.1:115000-117500 GCF_964199315.1 Orbicella franksi
TTTTGCGTCTGCTTCCTTTGAAAGGAGGCTGGCATTCCACCGTCAAGCTGCACTGGGAATCCTCCCGGCCATGGAAGACGCACGAGGCGTTCGACCCTGTCCGAGGGAAACCCGTTCTCTCTTTGCCACGTCTTTCCACTGCTTCACCCTAGTAAGCTTCCGGCATACCAGTGAGACAGCCAAGTCCACGGAATGCCGACAAGATACATTGGGGAAGAATGATTCTTCCGAATCTAAGCCGCTATTCTTGGCCAAAGGCCATCAGGTACAACATCCATCCGTTCTCTCGTTGTCCACACCGAGACAACTTGGCTACAAGTTCAGTCATTTCATGCTACCGACCGAGCAAGTTTAGTCGACTTTGCTCCTTTTTCCTCCAAATACCCTCCTTTCGTACCCGAGAACACATTACCGAGCAGGGCTTACTGTTACGGACCGATACAGCTCAATTGCTCTTTCGGTCTTTCCCGATGCCTGCCCTACATTATAACCCGAAACCGTCTATTCCCCCAACCAAGTTTAGACACTTAGAAAAATTTCGAAAATTTCGATTTTTCAAAACTGCTCCAAAGCGCTCCCCATGGCATTCCAAACATGCGTCACCATGTCAGAGTTACGAAAACGAAGAGATTTCCACGAAGATGACCGATGATTGCCGAAATTTTCTGACGAAAACCCGAAGCTCAAAGACCACACCCTAAAGAGCGCAAAATTGGGATTTTACACTTTTTCAAAACTTTTTGCAGGAAACTATTGGCCAGCTCGAGTCACGTGCAGGCGCTAAGTTTGGCGCTGTCACATCATCGTTAAGGGGGTGTTCTACACTATCTTAAAACTGGGCGTCGGTCCCCCTATTCTATAAGCACCCTTAAGGTTTTCACCATTTTCAAAACTTTTTGCGGGAAACGATTGGCCAGCTCGAATTGCGTGCAGGCGCCAAGTTTCGCGCTGTCACATCATCGTTAAGGGGGGTGAGCTACACTATCTTAAAACTGGGCGTCGGTCCCCCTATTCTATAAGCACCCTTAAGATTTTCACCATTTTCAAAACTTTTTGCGGGAAACAATTGGCCAGCTCGAGTTACGTGCAGGCACCAAGTTTGGCGCTGTCACATCATCGTTAAGGGGGTGTTCTACACTATCTTAAAACTGGGCGTCGGTCCCCCTATTCTATAAGCACCCTTAAGGTTTTCACCATTTTCAAAACTTTTTGCGGGAAACGATTGGCCAGCTCGAGTTACGTGCAGGCGCCAAGTTTCGCGCTGTCACATCATCGTTAAGGGGGGTGAGCTACACTATCTTAAAACTGGGCGTCGGTCCCCTATTCTATAAGCACCCTTAAGATTTTCACCATTTTCAAAACTTTTTGCGGGAAACAATTGGCCAGCTCGAGTTACGTGCAGGCACCAAGTTTGGCGCTGTCACATCATCGTTAAGGGGGGTGTGCTACACTATCTTAAAACTGGGCGTCGGTCCCCCTATTCTATAAGCACCCTTAAGATTTTCACCATTTTCAAAACTTTTTGCGGGAAACGATTGGCCAGCTCGAGTTACGTGCAGGCGCAAGATTTGGCGCTGTCACATCATCGTTAAGGGGGGTGTGCTACACTATCTTAAAACTGGGCGTCGGTCCCCCTGTTCTATAGGCACCCTTAAGATTTTCACCATTTTCAAAACTTTTTGCGGGAAACGATTGGCCAGCTCGAGTTACGTGCAGGTGCCAGGTTTGGCGCTGTCACATCATCATTAAGAGGGCGTGTGTTCTACTAAATTAAAACAGGGTGTCGGTCCCCTATAGTATAAGCACCCTTAAGATTTTCACCATTTTCAAAACTTTTTGCGGGAAACTATTGGCCAGCTTAAGTTACGTGCAGGCGCCAAGTTTAGCCAAGTTTAACCCTAACCTTCACCCTAACTCTTACCCTAACCCTAAACTCTAACCCTAGGGTTACCCTAACGCTAACCCTAACCCTAAACTCTAACCCTAGGCTTACCCTAACGCTAACCCTAAGTCCAAAAGGCTCCCCCACTCAAAAGCCAATAAAACAAAAACCAAAAAACCAAAGCCCAATTGCCCAAACATCTTTCCAATCAAATTACGACAAGTCCACAAAGTAAACCGTCCGAAAGGGACCTGGCCCAAAAATTTCAAGCACTCCAAAAGGCTCCCCGAGTCAAACCATTTCAAACGAGAGGAGCCTTTCGGACTTAGAAAAAATTTCCACTGCCAGCTCCCAAGCGAGGGGAGCCTTTTGGACTTTAAAAAAAAAATTCACAGTCACGTCCCAGACCAGACGTGGCCTCCTTTACATCACTCGGCTGCCACAAGCTAGCCCAAGCCTGCAGGCACCACTTCTTCCTTGGCACCCTCCGGCCAGTGGCAGACGAGGGGAGCCTTCTTGGACTTCAAGAAAAAAAAAGACATGTTTTTAACAAATCTTAGAACAAAGGCTTAATCTCAGAAGATCGTAGCAACAAGGCTACTCTACAACTTACAATAC
>NW_027670905.1:17500-22500 GCF_964199315.1 Orbicella franksi
TGCAGTCAGAACCTCTTGGGTGCTGCTTTGCGGCATTTTGAACGCGTTACACGTTCCACGGATGATATGGAGTGCCAGGTTCGCCAACTTGACCTCCTTGACATCCGGCTTAGATGGCTATTGCATTGCGCCATGAAACTTGTCTGGGGCACTAAAGGTGACCCAAGACCCCGGTACATTTTGGCGGAGGGATCGCGCACCCCTGGGGCGCGCCCTCAAAAGGTTAGGGCACGTGCACGAACCTTGGAAGGCCTTTCTGAATCGGAAGCCAATCGCCAATTCGGTGACGACCGGCCGAATATAGCCAAGGCGATGGCAGCCGATACGGATGCGGAGATTTCTATGAGAGCTTTGCATGACCACTGGGTTGGTCAAATGACAGGGACACTCTTGTCAGCGGAGGACCTTCCTCCGTTTCCTAAGGGAGAGGAATACTTAGCTGATCTCTGGCGATCGGCGGTGCCAATCCCGAGGGAGAAACGTCTGTCGAAGAGGGACATTTTGAACGCACTACGTCCTTTGGATGGGCGCAAGGCACCCGGTTACGACGGACTTACGTACTTCGCGTACAAGGCCGCAGACCGGAGTGCACTGCTCAAATATTGGACAAGTCTCTTTAACTGGCTATACCAACATAGAACATTCCTGCCCAGTTGGAAGATCGGCTTACAGGTTTTTTTACCGAAACCGAACAAGTCTGATTATAGCCAACCTAAGAGCTGGCGACCCATCACCCTTTTTCCTACAGTCTTTAAAGTCGCGTGTCGGGTTATCTCTATGAGGGCAAGTAAGCATTTGATGGTTGCAGATCAGATGAGCCCCGCCCAGAAAGGTGGGATACCAGGGGTTAGTGGCACTACTGATGCCACGTTTCTCCTCCGATCTTGCATCGACCATCATCGACGGCATAAGACTAATCTGTACGTTTTGTTCATGGATGTGGCGAATGCCTTTGGCAGTCTGGAATTAGGTCTCATCGAGAAAATCATCTCTTTGACTAGTACCGATGCAGGCACACGGGGATGGTGGATTGACTCCACACGGGGATGTTCTGTCCACATTAAAAGTGGCCGAAACCTCTCCCCACGTATCCACGTTACTAGGGGTGTCGCGCAGGGAAATACCAACTCTGCACTTACTTTCAATACCATTAAAAATACTGTAAATCTCTGGGTGAACCACGAGTGTGTAGGGTATAGATTGTATGACACTTCTATTCCAGATCTTAGCTATGTAGACGACGAGGCCCTCTTATCTGGGAGCATCGTTGATATGCAGGCAATGTTGCGCATTCACGAACAATGGTCCGAATATGCTTCACTACGTTACGATGTCACCAAGTGTGCGTTTATATGTGAGGAATTTTGGGCCGGTCGAATCTTATCTCCACGACACAATGTTCTATTGTGTGGGCAGGAAATCCCTCAGCTTACCCAGGGCGAGACATACCGTCATCTGGGACTCGACCAAAATTTTGGCCGATTAGCTGGCTCAGGGAACCGCCGATGTGGCGAGTCGACCACCTTCTTTCCTGACCTCTTTAAGCGTATCACTGACCTCGCTAACCAGGTCAATGACCTGACAGTGTTGCATCGCCGGAATCGCATTGAGCTGCTAGACCAAAATGTCAAATCCATTGCGACGTTCGCCATACAGGCAGTTGAGGTCCCTATGAGTGTACTTGAGCGCATTGATGCCATAGTGTATCGTGCGGTCCGGACTGCCATTGGGATCGGCCCTAAACAGGGTCCTGTCTGTATGCTGCAAGCTCCTACGAGGTTGCGTGGTTTGCGCGTTAAAAGCATGGTTGACATTTATAGGGAGGCTCTAATATGCAATACATACCGGTGGTTGAACAACAATGATGGACGACTTCGGGCCATCCTACTTGGAAGAGTAGAGGATACACGCGTTGACTGTGGAATTGACCAGGATGTAGATGGTACGATTTTCTTCGATTATCGTATCAGAGAGATTCGTCTCTATGCGCGATCTGACCAAGCGGACCCAGAGCCGGGTGTTCAACGAGTGTCTTATAACACTCTTAGACCCCGGCTCCAGTTTGATACAGGGCGTACTTTAGTACCCCTAATATATCGAGCTTGTGTCCGCTACCGTGTTAGAATTGACTCTGAGGGAGATATGTGGATTTACTCCAAAGGCTCGTGGATTGAGGTGGAGAGCGTTAGGATGTTGCGGAGTCACCTGCGCACGATTTATATCGGGCGTATGTGCCCTCAGCTCCGCGAGCTCCATGCTTGGTCCCAGTGGTCTAGTGAGACCTCTATCTCTAGTAAGTCTTATCGTTGGCTCCGACGTGATCTTACCCGAGATCCACAATATCAGGTAGCGTGCCAAATGCTCTTCAATGTTTTGCCATGCAATTCGTTGAAGGAGGTGTGGAATCGACGGTCCACCGCCACTGTGGTGGATCCTCAGTGTAACCTATGTAGCTCTGGACACCGTGAGACTGTAAAGCACATTTTGTGTTCCTGCAGCCACCGTGCTCTGGCTAACTTGCGGAATGCTCGACACAACAAGATTGTGCGCGAGATCTGCATTTGGCTGGAGATTGCGGGGGCTAAAGGCCGGTTCTCGGATTTACAAGTCTCTACTCATTTACGAGAGATGGTCGACCCCAGTGTCCCCATCCCCCCTCTGAATGAGCGCCCGGATATATGTTTTACATTTGTTCGGGACGGTGTGAAGGAGCATCACATATGGGAGATCACAGTTCCAATGGACAATATGATGCATGTGGCCATCGGGCAGAAACAAACGAAGTATGCCCAATTATTGTCCAACCTCTCTGATATTGCAAGGACGACGATGCATTATCAAGTCTTTGCATTCGGTGTAATGGGAGCAATCCCAGCCAACTTTGAGAAAATTCTTGGGTCGCTTTCACCTTCCTCTAAGACTGACTGGCTTGTGGACGAGATCCATAAGGCCTTGTTATACTACAACCATGCGTTGTGGTGTACGCGCGATCAGGAGGTCCGTGCTCGGATGGCGGACCCAGCAATCGGAACTGGACAGTGTTAGGTGTCGTCTCAGCCTTTCACTGACGACGTGAGACCGATGGATGTTCTGGTGTGGAATGATCCTAGGCTGGTTAAGGTAGCTTTGGGGAATTCCGTATTCCGCTTACGCATGTGTACCACCTCCAGCCGTCCTCTTTGAGGATTATAGGTAATAGCACATGAGGGGTAAGGGAAGGCTTGCCTTAATTGGCTGACTGGACTGAAGTGCTTTCGGGCACCCCCAGGTGAAAAGATCGTGGCTAACGGCCTATCTGTTGGTCCTGAAGCGATCTTGTCATAGTGACGAATTTTGGAGCCTCCTTGGATGACAGAGATCTCCCAGCCTGGTTCCTCATACCTTTGCTGATGATCTCATACTCTTCCTAATAAAGGCCCAGCGGCATGTATAGCGCCTGATGAGCAAGATGCCAATATGGTTAAGTAGTTGCAAGAGCTTATCTTCTTAATAGATTTGCCCTGGACTAGTACCATTACATTAAGGAAAGCAATTTCCCTCACAATCGTACGGTTGACACCTGGCAAGTGTTCCTTGGCGGTGCTGAACAGTTCTTCGACCTTCGGGTCAGCACCTCCTTCGGGGGAGATATCATCGGAGCCCTTGGGCTCTGATGCCCCATTGTTCACCCACCAATAGGGAACGTGAGCTGGGTTTAGACCGTCGTGAGACAGGTTAGTTTTACCCTACTGATGAAGTGTTGTTGCAATAGTAATTCTGCTCA
This sequence comes from Orbicella franksi, assembly GCF_964199315.1. Classification (NCBI taxonomy): domain Eukaryota; kingdom Metazoa; phylum Cnidaria; class Anthozoa; order Scleractinia; family Merulinidae; genus Orbicella; species Orbicella franksi. Next base: position 21,264 of record NW_027670905.1, read on the forward strand.
GTACGAGAGGAACCGCAGATTCAGACAATTGGCATTTGCACTTGGCTGAAAAGCCAATGGTGCGAAGCTACCATCTGTTGGATTATGACTGAACGCCTCTAAGTCAGAATCCGTGCTAGAAAGCAACGATGATTACCTCCAGAGAACTTTAGGCGAACCAGAATAGAGGACTTCGGTCCTCATGCGTCCCAAGGTGCCAAGGAGGACAAGAACCTCCAAGGCACTACCGATAGCAAATTCTAATGTTTCTGGAGATAAATCCTTTGCAGACGACTTAAATAAAGAACGGGGTATTGTAAGTTGTAGAGTAGCCTTGTTGCTACGATCTTCTGAGATTAAGCCTTTGTTCTAAGATTTGTTAAAAACATGTCTTTTTTTTTCTTGAAGTCCAAGAAGGCTCCCCTCGTCTGCCACTGGCCGGAGGGTGCCAAGGAAGAAGTGGTGCCTGCAGGCTTGGGCTAGCTTGTGGCAGCCGAGTGATGGAAAGGAGGCCACGTCTGGTCTGGGACGTGACTGTGAATTTTTTTTTTAAAGTCCAAAAGGCTCCCCTCGCTTGGGAGCTGGCAGTGGAAATTTTTTCTAAGTCCGAAAGGCTCCTCTGGTTTGAAATGGTTTGACTCGGGGAGCCTTTTGGAGTGCTTGAAATTTTTGGGCCAGGTCCCTTTCGGACGGTTTACTTTGTGGACTTGTCGTAATTTGATTGGAAAGATGTTTGGGCAATTGCGCTTTGCTTTTTTGGTTTTTGTTTTATTGGCTTTTGAGTGGGTGAGCCTTTTGGACTTAGGGTTAGCGTTAGGGTAAGCCTAGGGTTAGAGTTTAGGGTTAGGCTTAGCGTTAGGGTAACCCTAGGGTTAGAGTTTAGGGTTAGGGTAAGAGTTAGGGTGAAGGTTAGGGTTAAACTTGGCTAAACTTGGCGCCTGCACGTAACTTAAGCTGGCCAATAGTTTCCCGCAAAAAGTTTTGAAAATGGTGAAAATCTTAAGGGTGCTTATACTATAGGGGACCGACACCCTGTTTTAATTTAGTAGAACACACGCCCTCTTAATGATGATGTGACAGCGCCAAACCTGGCACCTGCACGTAACTCGAGCTGGCCAATCGTTTCCCGCAAAAAGTTTTGAAAATGGTGAAAATCTTAAGGGTGCCTATAGAATAGGGGGACCGACGCCCAGTTTTAAGATAGTGTAGCACACCCCCCTTAACGATGATGTGACAGCGCCAAACTTGGCGCCTGCAC
>NW_027670905.1:47500-52500 GCF_964199315.1 Orbicella franksi
CTCAAAAGGTTAGGGCACGTGCACGAACCTTGGAAGGCCTTTCTGAATCGGAAGCCAATCGCCAATTCGGTGACGACCGGCCGAATATAGCCAAGGCGATGGCAGCCGATACGGATGCGGAGATTTCTATGAGAGCTTTGCATGACCACTGGGTTGGTCAAATGACAGGGACACTCTTGTCAGCGGAGGACCTTCCTCCGTTTCCTAAGGGAGAGGAATACTTAGCTGATCTCTGGCGATCGGCGGTGCCAATCCCGAGGGAGAAACGTCTGTCGAAGAGGGACATTTTGAACGCACTACGTCCTTTGGATGGGCGCAAGGCACCCGGTTACGACGGACTTACGTACTTCGCGTACAAGGCCGCAGACCGGAGTGCACTGCTCAAATATTGGACAAGTCTCTTTAACTGGCTATACCAACATAGAACATTCCTGCCCAGTTGGAAGATCGGCTTACAGGTTTTTTTACCGAAACCGAACAAGTCTGATTATAGCCAACCTAAGAGCTGGCGACCCATCACCCTTTTTCCTACAGTCTTTAAAGTCGCGTGTCGGGTTATCTCTATGAGGGCAAGTAAGCATTTGATGGTTGCAGATCAGATGAGCCCCGCCCAGAAAGGTGGGATACCAGGGGTTAGTGGCACTACTGATGCCACGTTTCTCCTCCGATCTTGCATCGACCATCATCGACGGCATAAGACTAATCTGTACGTTTTGTTCATGGATGTGGCGAATGCCTTTGGCAGTCTGGAATTAGGTCTCATCGAGAAAATCATCTCTTTGACTAGTACCGATGCAGGCACACGGGGATGGTGGATTGACTCCACACGGGGATGTTCTGTCCACATTAAAAGTGGCCGAAACCTCTCCCCACGTATCCACGTTACTAGGGGTGTCGCGCAGGGAAATACCAACTCTGCACTTACTTTCAATACCATTAAAAATACTGTAAATCTCTGGGTGAACCACGAGTGTGTAGGGTATAGATTGTATGACACTTCTATTCCAGATCTTAGCTATGTAGACGACGAGGCCCTCTTATCTGGGAGCATCGTTGATATGCAGGCAATGTTGCGCATTCACGAACAATGGTCCGAATATGCTTCACTACGTTACGATGTCACCAAGTGTGCGTTTATATGTGAGGAATTTTGGGCCGGTCGAATCTTATCTCCACGACACAATGTTCTATTGTGTGGGCAGGAAATCCCTCAGCTTACCCAGGGCGAGACATACCGTCATCTGGGACTCGACCAAAATTTTGGCCGATTAGCTGGCTCAGGGAACCGCCGATGTGGCGAGTCGACCACCTTCTTTCCTGACCTCTTTAAGCGTATCACTGACCTCGCTAACCAGGTCAATGACCTGACAGTGTTGCATCGCCGGAATCGCATTGAGCTGCTAGACCAAAATGTCAAATCCATTGCGACGTTCGCCATACAGGCAGTTGAGGTCCCTATGAGTGTACTTGAGCGCATTGATGCCATAGTGTATCGTGCGGTCCGGACTGCCATTGGGATCGGCCCTAAACAGGGTCCTGTCTGTATGCTGCAAGCTCCTACGAGGTTGCGTGGTTTGCGCGTTAAAAGCATGGTTGACATTTATAGGGAGGCTCTAATATGCAATACATACCGGTGGTTGAACAACAATGATGGACGACTTCGGGCCATCCTACTTGGAAGAGTAGAGGATACACGCGTTGACTGTGGAATTGACCAGGATGTAGATGGTACGATTTTCTTCGATTATCGTATCAGAGAGATTCGTCTCTATGCGCGATCTGACCAAGCGGACCCAGAGCCGGGTGTTCAACGAGTGTCTTATAACACTCTTAGACCCCGGCTCCAGTTTGATACAGGGCGTACTTTAGTACCCCTAATATATCGAGCTTGTGTCCGCTACCGTGTTAGAATTGACTCTGAGGGAGATATGTGGATTTACTCCAAAGGCTCGTGGATTGAGGTGGAGAGCGTTAGGATGTTGCGGAGTCACCTGCGCACGATTTATATCGGGCGTATGTGCCCTCAGCTCCGCGAGCTCCATGCTTGGTCCCAGTGGTCTAGTGAGGCCTCTATCTCTAGTAAGTCTTATCGTTGGCTCCGACGTGATCTTACCCGAGATCCACAATATCAGGTAGCGTGCCAAATGCTCTTCAATGTTTTGCCATGCAATTCGTTGAAGGAGGTGTGGAATCGACGGTCCACCGCCACTGTGGTGGATCCTCAGTGTAACCTATGTAGCTCTGGACACCGTGAGACTGTAAAGCACATTTTGTGTTCCTGCAGCCACCGTGCTCTGGCTAACTTGCGGAATGCTCGACACAACAAGATTGTGCGCGAGATCTGCATTTGGCTGGAGATTGCGGGGGCTAAAGGCCGGTTCTCGGATTTACAAGTCTCTACTCATTTACGAGAGATGGTCGACCCCAGTGTCCCCATCCCCCCTCTGAATGAGCGCCCGGATATATGTTTTACATTTGTTCGGGACGGTGTGAAGGAGCATCACATATGGGAGATCACAGTTCCAATGGACAATATGATGCATGTGGCCATCGGGCAGAAACAAACGAAGTATGCCCAATTATTGTCCAACCTCTCTGATATTGCAAGGACGACGATGCATTATCAAGTCTTTGCATTCGGTGTAATGGGAGCAATCCCAGCCAACTTTGAGAAAATTCTTGGGTCGCTTTCACCTTCCTCTAAGACTGACTGGCTTGTGGACGAGATCCATAAGGCCTTGTTATACTACAACCATGCGTTGTGGTGTACGCGCGATCAGGAGGTCCGTGCTCGGATGGCGGACCCAGCAATCGGAACTGGACAGTGTTAGGTGTCGTCTCAGCCTTTCACTGACGACGTGAGACCGATGGATGTTCTGGTGTGGAATGATCCTAGGCTGGTTAAGGTAGCTTTGGGGAATTCCGTATTCCGCTTACGCATGTGTACCACCTCCAGCCGTCCTCTTTGAGGATTATAGGTAATAGCACATGAGGGGTAAGGGAAGGCTTGCCTTAATTGGCTGACTGGACTGAAGTGCTTTCGGGCACCCCCAGGTGAAAAGATCGTGGCTAACGGCCTATCTGTTGGTCCTGAAGCGATCTTGTCATAGTGACGAATTTTGGAGCCTCCTTGGATGACAGAGATCTCCCAGCCTGGTTCCTCATACCTTTGCTGATGATCTCATACTCTTCCTAATAAAGGCCCAGCGGCATGTATAGCGCCTGATGAGCAAGATGCCAATATGGTTAAGTAGTTGCAAGAGCTTATCTTCTTAATAGATTTGCCCTGGACTAGTACCATTACATTAAGGAAAGCAATTTCCCTCACAATCGTACGGTTGACACCTGGCAAGTGTTCCTTGGCGGTGCTGAACAGTTCTTCGACCTTCGGGTCAGCACCTCCTTCGGGGGAGATATCATCGGAGCCCTTGGGCTCTGATGCCCCATTGTTCACCCACCAATAGGGAACGTGAGCTGGGTTTAGACCGTCGTGAGACAGGTTAGTTTTACCCTACTGATGAAGTGTTGTTGCAATAGTAATTCTGCTCAGTACGAGAGGAACCGCAGATTCAGACAATTGGCATTTGCACTTGGCTGAAAAGCCAATGGTGCGAAGCTACCATCTGTTGGATTATGACTGAACGCCTCTAAGTCAGAATCCGTGCTAGAAAGCAACGATGATTACCTCCAGAGAACTTTAGGCGAACCAGAATAGAGGACTTCGGTCCTCATGCGTCCCAAGGTGCCAAGGAGGACAAGAACCTCCAAGGCACTACCGATAGCAAATTCTAATGTTTCTGGAGATAAATCCTTTGCAGACGACTTAAATAAAGAACGGGGTATTGTAAGTTGTAGAGTAGCCTTGTTGCTACGATCTTCTGAGATTAAGCCTTTGTTCTAAGATTTGTTAAAAACATGTCTTTTTTTTTCTTGAAGTCCAAGAAGGCTCCCCTCGTCTGCCACTGGCCGGAGGGTGCCAAGGAAGAAGTGGTGCCTGCAGGCTTGGGCTAGCTTGTGGCAGCCGAGTGATGGAAAGGAGGCCACGTCTGGTCTGGGACGTGACTGTGAATTTTTTTTTTAAAGTCCAAAAGGCTCCCCTCGCTTGGGAGCTGGCAGTGGAAATTTTTTCTAAGTCCGAAAGGCTCCTCTGGTTTGAAATGGTTTGACTCGGGGAGCCTTTTGGAGTGCTTGAAATTTTTGGGCCAGGTCCCTTTCGGACGGTTTACTTTGTGGACTTGTCGTAATTTGATTGGAAAGATGTTTGGGCAATTGCGCTTTGCTTTTTTGGTTTTTGTTTTATTGGCTTTTGAGTGGGTGAGCCTTTTGGACTTAGGGTTAGCGTTAGGGTAAGCCTAGGGTTAGAGTTTAGGGTTAGGCTTAGCGTTAGGGTAACCCTAGGGTTAGAGTTTAGGGTTAGGGTAAGAGTTAGGGTGAAGGTTAGGGTTAAACTTGGCTAAACTTGGCGCCTGCACGTAACTTAAGCTGGCCAATAGTTTCCCGCAAAAAGTTTTGAAAATGGTGAAAATCTTAAGGGTGCTTATACTATAGGGGACCGACACCCTGTTTTAATTTAGTAGAACACACGCCCTCTTAATGATGATGTGACAGCGCCAAACCTGGCACCTGCACGTAACTCGAGCTGGCCAATCGTTTCCCGCAAAAAGTTTTGAAAATGGTGAAAATCTTAAGGGTGCCTATAGAATAGGGGGACCGACGCCCAGTTTTAAGATAGTGTAGCACACCCCCCTTAACGATGATGTGACAGCGCCAAACTTGGCGCCTGCACGTAACTCGAGCTGGCCAATCGTTTCCCGCAAAAAGTTTTGAAAATGGTGAAAATCTTAAGGGTGCTTATAGAATAGGGGGACCGACGCCCAGTTTTAAGATAGTGTAGCACACCCCCCTTAACGATGATGTGACAGCGCCAAACTTGGTGCCTGCACGTAACTCGAGCTGGCCAATTGTTTCCCGCAAAAAGTTTTGAAAATGGTGAAAATCTT
>NW_027670905.1:70000-75000 GCF_964199315.1 Orbicella franksi
AGCATCGTTGATATGCAGGCAATGTTGCGCATTCATGAACAATGGTCCGAATATGCTTCACTGCGTTACGATGTCACCAAGTGTGCGTTTATATGTGAGGAATTTTGGGCCGGTCGAATCTTATCTCCACGACACAATGTTCTATTGTGTGGGCAGGAAATCCCTCAGCTTACCCAGGGCGAGACATACCGTCATCTGGGACTCGACCAAAATTTTGGCCGATTAGCTGGCTCAGGGAACCGCCGATGTGGCGAGTCGACCACCTTCTTTCCTGACCTCTTTAAGCGTATCACTGACCTCGCTAACCAGGTCAATGACCTGACAGTGTTGCATCGCCGGAATCGCATTGAGCTGCTAGACCAAAATGTCAAATCCATTGCGACGTTCGCCATACAGGCAGTTGAGGTCCCTATGAGTGTACTTGAGCGCATTGATGCCATAGTGTATCGTGCGGTCCGGACTGCCATTGGGATCGGCCCTAAACAGGGTCCTGTCTGTATGCTGCAAGCTCCTACGAGGTTGCGTGGTTTGCGCGTTAAAAGCATGGTTGACATTTATAGGGAGGCTCTAATATGCAATACATACCGGTGGTTGAACAACAATGATGAACGACTTCGGGCCATCCTACTTGGAAGAGTAGAGGATACACGCGTTGACTGTGGAATTGACCAGGATGTAGATGGTACGATTTTCTTCGATTATCGTATCAGAGAGATTCGTCTCTATGCGCGATCTGACCAAGCGGACCCAGAGCCGGGCGTCCAACGAGTGTCTTATAACACTCTTCGACCCCGACTCCAGTTTGATAAAGGGCGTACTTTAGTGCCCCTAATATATCGAGCTTGTGTCCGCTACCGTGTTAGAATTGACTCTGAGGGAGATATGTGGATTTACTCCAAAGGCTCGTGGATTGAGGTGGAGAGCGTTAGGATGTTGCGGAGTCACCTGCGCACGATTTATATCGGGCGTATGTGCCCTCAGCTCCGCGAGCTCCATGCTTGGTCCCAGTGGTCTAGTGAGGCCTCTATCTCTAGTAAGTCTTATCGTTGGCTCCGACGTGATCTCACCCGAGATCCACAATACCAGGTAGCGTGCCAAATGCTCTTCAATGTCTTGCCATGCAATTCGTTGAAGGAGGTGTGGAATCGACGGTCCACCGCCACTGTGGTGGATCCTCAGTGTAACCTATGTAGCTCTGGACACCGTGAGACTGTAAAGCACATTTTGTGTTCCTGCAGCCACCGTGCTCTGGCTAACTTGCGGAATGCTCGACACAACAAGATTGTGCGCGAGATCTGCATTTGGCTGGAGATTGCGGGGGCTAAAGGCCGGTTCTCGGATTTACAAGTCTCTACTCATTTACGAGAGATGGTCGACCCCAGTGTCCCCATCCCCCCTCTGAATGAGCGCCCGGATATATGTTTTACATTTGTTCGGGACGGTGTGACGGAGCATCACATATGGGAGATCACAGTTCCAATGGACAATATGATGCATGTGGCCATCGGGCAGAAACAAACGAAGTATGCCCAATTATTGTCCAACCTCTCTGATATTGCAGGGACGACGATGCACTATCAAGTCTTTGCATTCGGTGTAATGGGAGCAATCCCAGCCAACTTTGAGAAAATTCTTGGGTCGCTTTCACCTTCCTCTAAGACTGACTGGCTTGTGGACGAGATCCATAAGGCCTTGTTATACTACAACCATGCGTTGTGGTGTACGCGCGATCAGGAGGTCCGTGCTCGGATGGCGGACCCAGCAATCGGAACTGGACAGTGTTAGGTGTCGTCTCAGCCTTTCACTGACGACGTGAGACCGATGGATGTTCTGGTGTGGAATGATCCTAGGCTGGTTAAGGTAGCTTTGGGGAATTCCGTATTCCGCTTACGCATGTGTACCACCTCCAGCCGTCCTCTTTGAGGATTATAGGTAATAGCACATGAGGGGTAAGGGAAGGCTTGCCTTCATTGGCTGACTGGACTGAAGTGCTTTCGGGCACCCCCAGGTGAAAAGATCGTGGCTAACGGCCTATCTGTTGGTCCTGAAGCGATCTTGTCATAGTGACGAATTTTTTGAGCCTCCTTGGATGACAGAGATCTCCCAGCCTGGTTCCTCATACCTTTGCTGACGATCTCATACTCTTCCTAATAAAGGCCCAAGCGGCATGTATAGCGCCTGATGAGCAAGATGCCACATATGGTTAAGTAGTTGCAAGAGCTTATCTTCTTAATAGATTTGCCCTGGACTAGTACCATTACATTAAGGAAAGCAATTTCCCTCACAATCGTACGGTTGACACCTGGCAAGTGTTCCTTGGCGGTGCTGAACAGTTCTTCGACCTTCGGGTCAGCACCTCCTTCGGGGGAGATATCATCGGAGCCCTTGGGCTCTGATGCCCCATTGTTCACCCACCAATAGGGAACGTGAGCTGGGTTTAGACCGTCGTGAGACAGGTTAGTTTTACCCTACTGATGAAGTGTTGTTGCAATAGTAATTCTGCTCAGTACGAGAGGAACCGCAGATTCAGACAATTGGCATTTGCACTTGGCTGAAAAGCCAATGGTGCGAAGCTACCATCTGTTGGATTATGACTGAACGCCTCTAAGTCAGAATCCGTGCTAGAAAGCAACGATGATTACCTCCAGAGAACTTTAGGCGAACCAGAATAGAGGACTTCGGTCCTCATGCGTCCCAAGGTGCCAAGGAGGACAAGAACCTCCAAGGCACTACCGATAGCAAATTCTAATGTTTCTGGAGATAAATCCTTTGCAGACGACTTAAATAAAGAACGGGGTATTGTAAGTTGTAGAGTAGCCTTGTTGCTACGATCTTCTGAGATTAAGCCTTTGTTCTAAGATTTGTTAAAAACATGTCTTTTTTTTTCTTGAAGTCCAAGAAGGCTCCCCTCGTCTGCCACTGGCCGGAGGGTGCCAAGGAAGAAGTGGTGCCTGCAGGCTTGGGCTAGCTTGTGGCAGCCGAGTGATGGAAAGGAGGCCACGTCTGGTCTGGGACGTGACTGTGAATTTTTTTTTTAAAGTCCAAAAGGCTCCCCTCGCTTGGGAGCTGGCAGTGGAAATTTTTTCTAAGTCCGAAAGGCTCCTCTGGTTTGAAATGGTTTGACTCGGGGAGCCTTTTGGAGTGCTTGAAATTTTTGGGCCAGGTCCCTTTCGGACGGTTTACTTTGTGGACTTGTCGTAATTTGATTGGAAAGATGTTTGGGCAATTGCGCTTTGCTTTTTTGGTTTTTGTTTTATTGGCTTTTGAGTGGGTGAGCCTTTTGGACTTAGGGTTAGCGTTAGGGTAAGCCTAGGGTTAGAGTTTAGGGTTAGGCTTAGCGTTAGGGTAACCCTAGGGTTAGAGTTTAGGGTTAGGGTAAGAGTTAGGGTGAAGGTTAGGGTTAAACTTGGCTAAACTTGGCGCCTGCACGTAACTTAAGCTGGCCAATAGTTTCCCGCAAAAAGTTTTGAAAATGGTGAAAATCTTAAGGGTGCTTATACTATAGGGGACCGACACCCTGTTTTAATTTAGTAGAACACACGCCCTCTTAATGATGATGTGACAGCGCCAAACCTGGCACCTGCACGTAACTCGAGCTGGCCAATCGTTTCCCGCAAAAAGTTTTGAAAATGGTGAAAATCTTAAGGGTGCCTATAGAATAGGGGGACCGACGCCCAGTTTTAAGATAGTGTAGCACACCCCCCTTAACGATGATGTGACAGCGCCAAACTTGGCGCCTGCACGTAACTCGAGCTGGCCAATCGTTTCCCGCAAAAAGTTTTGAAAATGGTGAAAATCTTAAGGGTGCTTATAGAATAGGGGGACCGACGCCCAGTTTTAAGATAGTGTAGCACACCCCCCTTAACGATGATGTGACAGCGCCAAACTTGGTGCCTGCACGTAACTCGAGCTGGCCAATTGTTTCCCGCAAAAAGTTTTGAAAATGGTGAAAATCTTAAGGGTGCTTATAGAATAGGGGGACCGACGCCCAGTTTTAAGATAGTGTAGCTCACCCCCCTTAACGATGATGTGACAGCGCCAAACTTGGCGCCTGCACGTAACTCGAGCTGGCCAATTGTTTCCCGCAAAAAGTTTTGAAAATGGTGAAAATCTTAAGGGTGCTTATAGAATAGGGGGACCGACGCCCAGTTTTAAGATAGTGTAGCTCACCCCCCTTAACGATGATGTGACAGCGCCAAACTTGGTGCCTGCACGTAACTCGAGCTGGCCAATTGTTTCCCGCAAAAAGTTTTGAAAATGGTGAAAATCTTAAGGGTGCTTATAGAATAGGGGGACCGACGCCCAGTTTTAAGATAGTGTAGCTCACCCCCCTTAACGATGATGTGACAGCGCCAAACTTGGCGCCTGCACGTAACTCGAGCTGGCCAATCGTTTCCCGCAAAAAGTTTTGAAAATGGTGAAAACCTTGAGGGTGCTTATAGAATAGGGGGACCGACGCCCAGTTTTAAGATAGTGTAGAACACCCCCTTAACGATGATGTGACAGCGCCAAACTTAGCGCCTGCACGTGACTCGAGCTGGCCAATAGTTTCCTGCAAAAAGTTTTGAAAAAGTGTAAAATCCCAATTTTGCGCTCTTTAGGGTGTGGTCTTTGAGCTTCGGGTTTTCGTCAGAAAATTTCGGCAATCATCGGTCATCTTTGTGGAAATCTCTTCGTTTTCGTAACTCTGACATGGTGACGCATGTTTGGAATGCCATGGGGAGCCTTTGGAGCAGTTTTGAAAAATCGAAATTTTCGAAATTTTTCTAAGTGTCTAAACTTGGTTGGGGGAATAGACGGTTTCGGGTTATAATGTAGGGCAGGCATCGGGAAAGACCGAAAGAGCAATTGAGCTGTATCGGTCCGTAACAGTAAGCCCTGCTCGGTAATGTGTTCTCGGGTACGAAAGGAGGGTATTTGGAGGAAAAAGGAGCAAAGTCGACTAAACTTGCTCGGTCGGTAGCATGAAATGACTGAACTTGTAGCCAAGTTGTCTCGGT
>NW_027670905.1:117500-122500 GCF_964199315.1 Orbicella franksi
GGGCCGGTCGAATCTTATCTCCACGACACAATGTTCTATTGTGTGGGCAGGAAATCCCTCAGCTTACCCAGGGCGAGACATACCGTCATCTGGGACTCGACCAAAATTTTGGCCGATTAGCTGGCTCAGGGAACCGCCGATGTGGCGAGTCGACCACCTTCTTTCCTGACCTCTTTAAGCGTATCACTGACCTCGCTAACCAGGTCAATGACCTGACAGTGTTGCATCGCCGGAATCGCATTGAGCTGCTAGACCAAAATGTCAAATCCATTGCGACGTTCGCCATACAGGCAGTTGAGGTCCCTATGAGTGTACTTGAGCGCATTGATGCCATAGTGTATCGTGCGGTCCGGACTGCCATTGGGATCGGCCCTAAACAGGGTCCTGTCTGTATGCTGCAAGCTCCTACGAGGTTGCGTGGTTTGCGCGTTAAAAGCATGGTTGACATTTATAGGGAGGCTCTAATATGCAATACATACCGGTGGTTGAACAACAATGATGGACGACTTCGGGCCATCCTACTTGGAAAAGTAGAGGATACACGCGTTGACTGTGGAATTGACCAGGATGTAGCTGGTACGATTTTCTTCGATTATCGTATCAGAGAGATTCGTCTCTATGCGCGATCTGACCAAGCGGACCCAGAGCCGGGCGTCCAACGAGTGCCTTATAACACTCTTCGACCCCGACTCCAGTTTGATAAAGGGCGTACTTTAGTGCCCCTAATATATCGAGCTTGTGTCCGCTACCGTGTTAGAATTGACTCTGAGGGAGATATGTGGATTTACTCCAAAGGCTCGTGGATTGAGGTGGAGAGCGTTAGGATGTTGCGGAGTCACCTGCGCACGATTTATATCGGGCGTATGTGCCCTCAGCTCCGCGAGCTCCATGCTTGGTCCCAGTGGTCTAGTGAGGCCTCTATCTCTAGTAAGTCTTATCGTTGGCTCCGACGTGATCTCACCCGAGATCCACAATACCAGGTAGCGTGCCAAATGCTCTTCAATGTCTTGCCATGCAATTCGTTGAAGGAGGTGTGGAATCGACGGTCCACCGCCACTGTGGTGGATCCTCAGTGTAACCTATGTAGCTCTGGACACCGTGAGACTGTAAAGCACATTTTGTGTTCCTGCAGCCACCGTGCTCTGGCTAACTTGCGGAATGCTCGACACAACAAGATTGTGCGCGAGATCTGCATTTGGCTGGAGATTGCGGGGGCTAAAGGCCGGTTCTCGGATTTACAAGTCTCTACTCATTTACGAGAGATGGTCGACCCCAGTGTCCCCATCCCCCCTCTGAATGAGCGCCCGGATATATGTTTTACATTTGTTCGGGACGGTGTGACGGAGCATCACATATGGGAGATCACAGTTCCAATGGACAATATGATGCATGTGGCCATCGGGCAGAAACAAACGAAGTATGCCCAATTATTGTCCAACCTCTCTGATATTGCAAGGACGACGATGCACTATCAAGTCTTTGCATTCGGTGTAATGGGAGCAATCCCAGCCAACTTTGAGAAAATTCTTGGGTCGCTTTCACCTTCCTCTAAGACTGACTGGCTTGTGGACGAGATCCATAAGGCCTTGTTATACTACAACCATGCGTTGTGGTGTACGCGCGATCAGGAGGTCCGTGCTCGGATGGCGGACCCAGCAATCGGAACTGGACAGTGTTAGGTGTCGTCTCAGCCTTTCACTGACGACGTGAGACCGATGGATGTTCTGGTGTGGAATGATCCTAGGCTGGTTAAGGTAGCTTTGGGGAATTCCGTATTCCGCTTACGCATGTGTACCACCTCCAGCCGTCCTCTTTGAGGATTATAGGTAATAGCACATGAGGGGTAAGGGAAGGCTTGCCTTCATTGGCTGACTGGACTGAAGTGCTTTCGGGCACCCCCAGGTGAAAAGATCGTGGCTAACGGCCTATCTGTTGGTCCTGAAGCGATCTTGTCATAGTGACGAATTTTTTGAGCCTCCTTGGATGACAGAGATCTCCCAGCCTGGTTCCTCATACCTTTGCTGACGATCTCATACTCTTCCTAATAAAGGCCCAAGCGGCATGTATAGCGCCTGATGAGCAAGATGCCACATATGGTTAAGTAGTTGCAAGAGCTTATCTTCTTAATAGATTTGCCCTGGACTAGTACCATTACATTAAGGAAAGCAATTTCCCTCACAATCGTACGGTTGACACCTGGCAAGTGTTCCTTGGCGGTGCTGAACAGTTCTTCGACCTTCGGGTCAGCACCTCCTTCGGGGGAGATATCATCGGAGCCCTTGGGCTCTGATGCCCCATTGTTCACCCACCAATAGGGAACGTGAGCTGGGTTTAGACCGTCGTGAGACAGGTTAGTTTTACCCTACTGATGAAGTGTTGTTGCAATAGTAATTCTGCTCAGTACGAGAGGAACCGCAGATTCAGACAATTGGCATTTGCACTTGGCTGAAAAGCCAATGGTGCGAAGCTACCATCTGTTGGATTATGACTGAACGCCTCTAAGTCAGAATCCGTGCTAGAAAGCAACGATGATTACCTCCAGAGAACTTTAGGCGAACCAGAATAGAGGACTTCGGTCCTCATGCGTCCCAAGGTGCCAAGGAGGACAAGAACCTCCAAGGCACTACCGATAGCAAATTCTAATGTTTCTGGAGATAAATCCTTTGCAGACGACTTAAATAAAGAACGGGGTATTGTAAGTTGTAGAGTAGCCTTGTTGCTACGATCTTCTGAGATTAAGCCTTTGTTCTAAGATTTGTTAAAAACATGTCTTTTTTTTTCTTGAAGTCCAAGAAGGCTCCCCTCGTCTGCCACTGGCCGGAGGGTGCCAAGGAAGAAGTGGTGCCTGCAGGCTTGGGCTAGCTTGTGGCAGCCGAGTGATGGAAAGGAGGCCACGTCTGGTCTGGGACGTGACTGTGAATTTTTTTTTTAAAGTCCAAAAGGCTCCCCTCGCTTGGGAGCTGGCAGTGGAAATTTTTTCTAAGTCCGAAAGGCTCCTCTGGTTTGAAATGGTTTGACTCGGGGAGCCTTTTGGAGTGCTTGAAATTTTTGGGCCAGGTCCCTTTCGGACGGTTTACTTTGTGGACTTGTCGTAATTTGATTGGAAAGATGTTTGGGCAATTGCGCTTTGCTTTTTTGGTTTTTGTTTTATTGGCTTTTGAGTGGGTGAGCCTTTTGGACTTAGGGTTAGCGTTAGGGTAAGCCTAGGGTTAGAGTTTAGGGTTAGGCTTAGCGTTAGGGTAACCCTAGGGTTAGAGTTTAGGGTTAGGGTAAGAGTTAGGGTGAAGGTTAGGGTTAAACTTGGCTAAACTTGGCGCCTGCACGTAACTTAAGCTGGCCAATAGTTTCCCGCAAAAAGTTTTGAAAATGGTGAAAATCTTAAGGGTGCTTATACTATAGGGGACCGACACCCTGTTTTAATTTAGTAGAACACACGCCCTCTTAATGATGATGTGACAGCGCCAAACCTGGCACCTGCACGTAACTCGAGCTGGCCAATCGTTTCCCGCAAAAAGTTTTGAAAATGGTGAAAATCTTAAGGGTGCCTATAGAATAGGGGGACCGACGCCCAGTTTTAAGATAGTGTAGCACACCCCCCTTAACGATGATGTGACAGCGCCAAACTTGGCGCCTGCATGTAACTCGAGCTGGCCAATCGTTTCCCGCAAAAAGTTTTGAAAATGGTGAAAATCTTAAGGGTGCTTATAGAATAGGGGGACCGACGCCCAGTTTTAAGATAGTGTAGCACACCCCCCTTAACGATGATGTGACAGCGCCAAACTTGGTGCCTGCACGTAACTCGAGCTGGCCAATTGTTTCCCGCAAAAAGTTTTGAAAATGGTGAAAATCTTAAGGGTGCTTATAGAATAGGGGGACCGACGCCCAGTTTTAAGATAGTGTAGCTCACCCCCCTTAACGATGATGTGACAGCGCCAAACTTGGCGCCTGCACGTAACTCGAGCTGGCCAATTGTTTCCCGCAAAAAGTTTTGAAAATGGTGAAAATCTTAAGGGTGCTTATAGAATAGGGGGACCGACGCCCAGTTTTAAGATAGTGTAGCTCACCCCCCTTAACGATGATGTGACAGCGCCAAACTTGGTGCCTGCACGTAACTCGAGCTGGCCAATTGTTTCCCGCAAAAAGTTTTGAAAATGGTGAAAATCTTAAGGGTGCTTATAGAATAGGGGGACCGACGCCCAGTTTTAAGATAGTGTAGCTCACCCCCCTTAACGATGATGTGACAGCGCCAAACTTGGCGCCTGCACGTAACTCGAGCTGGCCAATCGTTTCCCGCAAAAAGTTTTGAAAATGGTGAAAACCTTGAGGGTGCTTATAGAATAGGGGGACCGACGCCCAGTTTTAAGATAGTGTAGAACACCCCCTTAACGATGATGTGACAGCGCCAAACTTAGCGCCTGCACGTGACTCGAGCTGGCCAATAGTTTCCTGCAAAAAGTTTTGAAAAAGTGTAAAATCCCAATTTTGCGCTCTTTAGGGTGTGGTCTTTGAGCTTCGGGTTTTCGTCAGAAAATTTCGGCAATCATCGGTCATCTTTGTGGAAATCTCTTCGTTTTCGTAACTCTGACATGGTGACGCATGTTTGGAATGCCATGGGGAGCCTTTGGAGCAGTTTTGAAAAATCGAAATTTTCGAAATTTTTCTAAGTGTCTAAACTTGGTTGGGGGAATAGACGGTTTCGGGTTATAATGTAGGGCAGGCATCGGGAAAGACCGAAAGAGCAATTGAGCTGTATCGGTCCGTAACAGTAAGCCCTGCTCGGTAATGTGTTCTCGGGTACGAAAGGAGGGTATTTGGAGGAAAAAGGAGCAAAGTCGACTAAACTTGCTCGGTCGGTAGCATGAAATGACTGAACTTGTAGCCAAGTTGTCTCGGTGTGGACAACGAGAGAACGGATGGATGTTGTACCTGATGGCCTTTGGCCAAGAATAGCGGCTTAGATTCGGAAGAATCATTCTTCCCCGATGTATCTTGTCGGCATT
>NW_027670905.1:130000-135000 GCF_964199315.1 Orbicella franksi
CCACATTAAAAGTGGCCGAAACCTCTCCCCACGTATCCACGTTACTAGGGGTGTCGCGCAGGGGAATACCAACTCTGCACTTACTTTCAATACCATTAAAAATACTGTAAATCTCTGGGTGAACCACGAGTGTGTAGGGTATAGATTGTATGACACTTCTATTCCAGACCTCAGCTATGTAGACGACGAGGCCCTCTTATCTGGGAGCATCGTTGATATGCAGGCAATGTTGCGCATTCATGAACAATGGTCCGAATATGCTTCACTGCGTTACGATGTCACCAAGTGTGCGTTTATATGTGAGGAATTTTGGGCCGGTCGAATCTTATCTCCACGACACAATGTTCTATTGTGTGGGCAGGAAATCCCTCAGCTTACCCAGGGCGAGACATACCGTCATCTGGGACTCGACCAAAATTTTGGCCGATTAGCTGGCTCAGGGAACCGCCGATGTGGCGAGTCGACCACCTTCTTTCCTGACCTCTTTAAGCGTATCACTGACCTCGCTAACCAGGTCAATGACCTGACAGTGTTGCATCGCCGGAATCGCATTGAGCTGCTAGACCAAAATGTCAAATCCATTGCGACGTTCGCCATACAGGCAGTTGAGGTCCCTATGAGTGTACTTGAGCGCATTGATGCCATAGTGTATCGTGCGGTCCGGACTGCCATTGGGATCGGCCCTAAACAGGGTCCTGTCTGTATGCTGCAAGCTCCTACGAGGTTGCGTGGTTTGCGCGTTAAAAGCATGGTTGACATTTATAGGGAGGCTCTAATATGCAATACATACCGGTGGTTGAACAACAATGATGAACGACTTCGGGCCATCCTACTTGGAAGAGTAGAGGATACACGCGTTGACTGTGGAATTGACCAGGATGTAGATGGTACGATTTTCTTCGATTATCGTATCAGAGAGATTCGTCTCTATGCGCGATCTGACCAAGCGGACCCAGAGCCGGGCGTCCAACGAGTGTCTTATAACACTCTTCGACCCCGACTCCAGTTTGATAAAGGGCGTACTTTAGTGCCCCTAATATATCGAGCTTGTGTCCGCTACCGTGTTAGAATTGACTCTGAGGGAGATATGTGGATTTACTCCAAAGGCTCGTGGATTGAGGTGGAGAGCGTTAGGATGTTGCGGAGTCACCTGCGCACGATTTATATCGGGCGTATGTGCCCTCAGCTCCGCGAGCTCCATGCTTGGTCCCAGTGGTCTAGTGAGGCCTCTATCTCTAGTAAGTCTTATCGTTGGCTCCGACGTGATCTCACCCGAGATCCACAATACCAGGTAGCGTGCCAAATGCTCTTCAATGTCTTGCCATGCAATTCGTTGAAGGAGGTGTGGAATCGACGGTCCACCGCCACTGTGGTGGATCCTCAGTGTAACCTATGTAGCTCTGGACACCGTGAGACTGTAAAGCACATTTTGTGTTCCTGCAGCCACCGTGCTCTGGCTAACTTGCGGAATGCTCGACACAACAAGATTGTGCGCGAGATCTGCATTTGGCTGGAGATTGCGGGGGCTAAAGGCCGGTTCTCGGATTTACAAGTCTCTACTCATTTACGAGAGATGGTCGACCCCAGTGTCCCCATCCCCCCTCTGAATGAGCGCCCGGATATATGTTTTACATTTGTTCGGGACGGTGTGACGGAGCATCACATATGGGAGATCACAGTTCCAATGGACAATATGATGCATGTGGCCATCGGGCAGAAACAAACGAAGTATGCCCAATTATTGTCCAACCTCTCTGATATTGCAGGGACGACGATGCACTATCAAGTCTTTGCATTCGGTGTAATGGGAGCAATCCCAGCCAACTTTGAGAAAATTCTTGGGTCGCTTTCACCTTCCTCTAAGACTGACTGGCTTGTGGACGAGATCCATAAGGCCTTGTTATACTACAACCATGCGTTGTGGTGTACGCGCGATCAGGAGGTCCGTGCTCGGATGGCGGACCCAGCAATCGGAACTGGACAGTGTTAGGTGTCGTCTCAGCCTTTCACTGACGACGTGAGACCGATGGATGTTCTGGTGTGGAATGATCCTAGGCTGGTTAAGGTAGCTTTGGGGAATTCCGTATTCCGCTTACGCATGTGTACCACCTCCAGCCGTCCTCTTTGAGGATTATAGGTAATAGCACATGAGGGGTAAGGGAAGGCTTGCCTTCATTGGCTGACTGGACTGAAGTGCTTTCGGGCACCCCCAGGTGAAAAGATCGTGGCTAACGGCCTATCTGTTGGTCCTGAAGCGATCTTGTCATAGTGACGAATTTTTTGAGCCTCCTTGGATGACAGAGATCTCCCAGCCTGGTTCCTCATACCTTTGCTGACGATCTCATACTCTTCCTAATAAAGGCCCAAGCGGCATGTATAGCGCCTGATGAGCAAGATGCCACATATGGTTAAGTAGTTGCAAGAGCTTATCTTCTTAATAGATTTGCCCTGGACTAGTACCATTACATTAAGGAAAGCAATTTCCCTCACAATCGTACGGTTGACACCTGGCAAGTGTTCCTTGGCGGTGCTGAACAGTTCTTCGACCTTCGGGTCAGCACCTCCTTCGGGGGAGATATCATCGGAGCCCTTGGGCTCTGATGCCCCATTGTTCACCCACCAATAGGGAACGTGAGCTGGGTTTAGACCGTCGTGAGACAGGTTAGTTTTACCCTACTGATGAAGTGTTGTTGCAATAGTAATTCTGCTCAGTACGAGAGGAACCGCAGATTCAGACAATTGGCATTTGCACTTGGCTGAAAAGCCAATGGTGCGAAGCTACCATCTGTTGGATTATGACTGAACGCCTCTAAGTCAGAATCCGTGCTAGAAAGCAACGATGATTACCTCCAGAGAACTTTAGGCGAACCAGAATAGAGGACTTCGGTCCTCATGCGTCCCAAGGTGCCAAGGAGGACAAGAACCTCCAAGGCACTACCGATAGCAAATTCTAATGTTTCTGGAGATAAATCCTTTGCAGACGACTTAAATAAAGAACGGGGTATTGTAAGTTGTAGAGTAGCCTTGTTGCTACGATCTTCTGAGATTAAGCCTTTGTTCTAAGATTTGTTAAAAACATGTCTTTTTTTTTCTTGAAGTCCAAGAAGGCTCCCCTCGTCTGCCACTGGCCGGAGGGTGCCAAGGAAGAAGTGGTGCCTGCAGGCTTGGGCTAGCTTGTGGCAGCCGAGTGATGGAAAGGAGGCCACGTCTGGTCTGGGACGTGACTGTGAATTTTTTTTTTAAAGTCCAAAAGGCTCCCCTCGCTTGGGAGCTGGCAGTGGAAATTTTTTCTAAGTCCGAAAGGCTCCTCTGGTTTGAAATGGTTTGACTCGGGGAGCCTTTTGGAGTGCTTGAAATTTTTGGGCCAGGTCCCTTTCGGACGGTTTACTTTGTGGACTTGTCGTAATTTGATTGGAAAGATGTTTGGGCAATTGCGCTTTGCTTTTTTGGTTTTTGTTTTATTGGCTTTTGAGTGGGTGAGCCTTTTGGACTTAGGGTTAGCGTTAGGGTAAGCCTAGGGTTAGAGTTTAGGGTTAGGCTTAGCGTTAGGGTAACCCTAGGGTTAGAGTTTAGGGTTAGGGTAAGAGTTAGGGTGAAGGTTAGGGTTAAACTTGGCTAAACTTGGCGCCTGCACGTAACTTAAGCTGGCCAATAGTTTCCCGCAAAAAGTTTTGAAAATGGTGAAAATCTTAAGGGTGCTTATACTATAGGGGACCGACACCCTGTTTTAATTTAGTAGAACACACGCCCTCTTAATGATGATGTGACAGCGCCAAACCTGGCACCTGCACGTAACTCGAGCTGGCCAATCGTTTCCCGCAAAAAGTTTTGAAAATGGTGAAAATCTTAAGGGTGCCTATAGAATAGGGGGACCGACGCCCAGTTTTAAGATAGTGTAGCACACCCCCCTTAACGATGATGTGACAGCGCCAAACTTGGCGCCTGCACGTAACTCGAGCTGGCCAATCGTTTCCCGCAAAAAGTTTTGAAAATGGTGAAAATCTTAAGGGTGCTTATAGAATAGGGGGACCGACGCCCAGTTTTAAGATAGTGTAGCACACCCCCCTTAACGATGATGTGACAGCGCCAAACTTGGTGCCTGCACGTAACTCGAGCTGGCCAATTGTTTCCCGCAAAAAGTTTTGAAAATGGTGAAAATCTTAAGGGTGCTTATAGAATAGGGGGACCGACGCCCAGTTTTAAGATAGTGTAGCTCACCCCCCTTAACGATGATGTGACAGCGCCAAACTTGGCGCCTGCACGTAACTCGAGCTGGCCAATTGTTTCCCGCAAAAAGTTTTGAAAATGGTGAAAATCTTAAGGGTGCTTATAGAATAGGGGGACCGACGCCCAGTTTTAAGATAGTGTAGCTCACCCCCCTTAACGATGATGTGACAGCGCCAAACTTGGTGCCTGCACGTAACTCGAGCTGGCCAATTGTTTCCCGCAAAAAGTTTTGAAAATGGTGAAAATCTTAAGGGTGCTTATAGAATAGGGGGACCGACGCCCAGTTTTAAGATAGTGTAGCTCACCCCCCTTAACGATGATGTGACAGCGCCAAACTTGGCGCCTGCACGTAACTCGAGCTGGCCAATCGTTTCCCGCAAAAAGTTTTGAAAATGGTGAAAACCTTGAGGGTGCTTATAGAATAGGGGGACCGACGCCCAGTTTTAAGATAGTGTAGAACACCCCCTTAACGATGATGTGACAGCGCCAAACTTAGCGCCTGCACGTGACTCGAGCTGGCCAATAGTTTCCTGCAAAAAGTTTTGAAAAAGTGTAAAATCCCAATTTTGCGCTCTTTAGGGTGTGGTCTTTGAGCTTCGGGTTTTCGTCAGAAAATTTCGGCAATCATCGGTCATCTTTGTGGAAATCTCTTCGTTTTCGTAACTCTGACATGGTGACGCATGTTTGGAATGCCATGGGGAGCCTTTGGAGCAGTTTTGAAAAATCGAAATTTTCGAAATTTTTCTAAGTGTCTAAACTTGGTTGGGGGAATA
>NW_027670905.1:152500-155000 GCF_964199315.1 Orbicella franksi
TGCTTGGTCCCAGTGGTCTAGTGAGGCCTCTATCTCTAGTAAGTCTTATCGTTGGCTCCGACGTGATCTCACCCGAGATCCACAATACCAGGTAGCGTGCCAAATGCTCTTCAATGTCTTGCCATGCAATTCGTTGAAGGAGGTGTGGAATCGACGGTCCACCGCCACTGTGGTGGATCCTCAGTGTAACCTATGTAGCTCTGGACACCGTGAGACTGTAAAGCACATTTTGTGTTCCTGCAGCCACCGTGCTCTGGCTAACTTGCGGAATGCTCGACACAACAAGATTGTGCGCGAGATCTGCATTTGGCTGGAGATTGCGGGGGCTAAAGGCCGGTTCTCGGATTTACAAGTCTCTACTCATTTACGAGAGATGGTCGACCCCAGTGTCCCCATCCCCCCTCTGAATGAGCGCCCGGATATATGTTTTACATTTGTTCGGGACGGTGTGACGGAGCATCACATATGGGAGATCACAGTTCCAATGGACAATATGATGCATGTGGCCATCGGGCAGAAACAAACGAAGTATGCCCAATTATTGTCCAACCTCTCTGATATTGCAGGGACGACGATGCACTATCAAGTCTTTGCATTCGGTGTAATGGGAGCAATCCCAGCCAACTTTGAGAAAATTCTTGGGTCGCTTTCACCTTCCTCTAAGACTGACTGGCTTGTGGACGAGATCCATAAGGCCTTGTTATACTACAACCATGCGTTGTGGTGTACGCGCGATCAGGAGGTCCGTGCTCGGATGGCGGACCCAGCAATCGGAACTGGACAGTGTTAGGTGTCGTCTCAGCCTTTCACTGACGACGTGAGACCGATGGATGTTCTGGTGTGGAATGATCCTAGGCTGGTTAAGGTAGCTTTGGGGAATTCCGTATTCCGCTTACGCATGTGTACCACCTCCAGCCGTCCTCTTTGAGGATTATAGGTAATAGCACATGAGGGGTAAGGGAAGGCTTGCCTTCATTGGCTGACTGGACTGAAGTGCTTTCGGGCACCCCCAGGTGAAAAGATCGTGGCTAACGGCCTATCTGTTGGTCCTGAAGCGATCTTGTCATAGTGACGAATTTTTTGAGCCTCCTTGGATGACAGAGATCTCCCAGCCTGGTTCCTCATACCTTTGCTGACGATCTCATACTCTTCCTAATAAAGGCCCAAGCGGCATGTATAGCGCCTGATGAGCAAGATGCCACATATGGTTAAGTAGTTGCAAGAGCTTATCTTCTTAATAGATTTGCCCTGGACTAGTACCATTACATTAAGGAAAGCAATTTCCCTCACAATCGTACGGTTGACACCTGGCAAGTGTTCCTTGGCGGTGCTGAACAGTTCTTCGACCTTCGGGTCAGCACCTCCTTCGGGGGAGATATCATCGGAGCCCTTGGGCTCTGATGCCCCATTGTTCACCCACCAATAGGGAACGTGAGCTGGGTTTAGACCGTCGTGAGACAGGTTAGTTTTACCCTACTGATGAAGTGTTGTTGCAATAGTAATTCTGCTCAGTACGAGAGGAACCGCAGATTCAGACAATTGGCATTTGCACTTGGCTGAAAAGCCAATGGTGCGAAGCTACCATCTGTTGGATTATGACTGAACGCCTCTAAGTCAGAATCCGTGCTAGAAAGCAACGATGATTACCTCCAGAGAACTTTAGGCGAACCAGAATAGAGGACTTCGGTCCTCATGCGTCCCAAGGTGCCAAGGAGGACAAGAACCTCCAAGGCACTACCGATAGCAAATTCTAATGTTTCTGGAGATAAATCCTTTGCAGACGACTTAAATAAAGAACGGGGTATTGTAAGTTGTAGAGTAGCCTTGTTGCTACGATCTTCTGAGATTAAGCCTTTGTTCTAAGATTTGTTAAAAACATGTCTTTTTTTTTCTTGAAGTCCAAGAAGGCTCCCCTCGTCTGCCACTGGCCGGAGGGTGCCAAGGAAGAAGTGGTGCCTGCAGGCTTGGGCTAGCTTGTGGCAGCCGAGTGATGGAAAGGAGGCCACGTCTGGTCTGGGACGTGACTGTGAATTTTTTTTTTAAAGTCCAAAAGGCTCCCCTCGCTTGGGAGCTGGCAGTGGAAATTTTTTCTAAGTCCGAAAGGCTCCTCTGGTTTGAAATGGTTTGACTCGGGGAGCCTTTTGGAGTGCTTGAAATTTTTGGGCCAGGTCCCTTTCGGACGGTTTACTTTGTGGACTTGTCGTAATTTGATTGGAAAGATGTTTGGGCAATTGCGCTTTGCTTTTTTGGTTTTTGTTTTATTGGCTTTTGAGTGGGTGAGCCTTTTGGACTTAGGGTTAGCGTTAGGGTAAGCCTAGGGTTAGAGTTTAGGGTTAGGCTTAGCGTTAGGGTAACCCTAGGGTTAGAGTTTAGGGTTAGGGTAAGAGTTAGGGTGAAGGTTAGGGTTAAACTTGGCTAAACTTGGCGCCTGCACGTAACTTAAGCTGGCCAATAGTTTCCCGCAAAAAGTTTTGAAAATGGTGAAAATCTTAAGGGTGCT
>NW_027670905.1:200000-202500 GCF_964199315.1 Orbicella franksi
CTCTTCAATGTCTTGCCATGCAATTCGTTGAAGGAGGTGTGGAATCGACGGTCCACCGCCACTGTGGTGGATCCTCAGTGTAACCTATGTAGCTCTGGACACCGTGAGACTGTAAAGCACATTTTGTGTTCCTGCAGCCACCGTGCTCTGGCTAACTTGCGGAATGCTCGACACAACAAGATTGTGCGCGAGATCTGCATTTGGCTGGAGATTGCGGGGGCTAAAGGCCGGTTCTCGGATTTACAAGTCTCTACTCATTTACGAGAGATGGTCGACCCCAGTGTCCCCATCCCCCCTCTGAATGAGCGCCCGGATATATGTTTTACATTTGTTCGGGACGGTGTGACGGAGCATCACATATGGGAGATCACAGTTCCAATGGACAATATGATGCATGTGGCCATCGGGCAGAAACAAACGAAGTATGCCCAATTATTGTCCAACCTCTCTGATATTGCAAGGACGACGATGCACTATCAAGTCTTTGCATTCGGTGTAATGGGAGCAATCCCAGCCAACTTTGAGAAAATTCTTGGGTCGCTTTCACCTTCCTCTAAGACTGACTGGCTTGTGGACGAGATCCATAAGGCCTTGTTATACTACAACCATGCGTTGTGGTGTACGCGCGATCAGGAGGTCCGTGCTCGGATGGCGGACCCAGCAATCGGAACTGGACAGTGTTAGGTGTCGTCTCAGCCTTTCACTGACGACGTGAGACCGATGGATGTTCTGGTGTGGAATGATCCTAGGCTGGTTAAGGTAGCTTTGGGGAATTCCGTATTCCGCTTACGCATGTGTACCACCTCCAGCCGTCCTCTTTGAGGATTATAGGTAATAGCACATGAGGGGTAAGGGAAGGCTTGCCTTCATTGGCTGACTGGACTGAAGTGCTTTCGGGCACCCCCAGGTGAAAAGATCGTGGCTAACGGCCTATCTGTTGGTCCTGAAGCGATCTTGTCATAGTGACGAATTTTTTGAGCCTCCTTGGATGACAGAGATCTCCCAGCCTGGTTCCTCATACCTTTGCTGACGATCTCATACTCTTCCTAATAAAGGCCCAAGCGGCATGTATAGCGCCTGATGAGCAAGATGCCACATATGGTTAAGTAGTTGCAAGAGCTTATCTTCTTAATAGATTTGCCCTGGACTAGTACCATTACATTAAGGAAAGCAATTTCCCTCACAATCGTACGGTTGACACCTGGCAAGTGTTCCTTGGCGGTGCTGAACAGTTCTTCGACCTTCGGGTCAGCACCTCCTTCGGGGGAGATATCATCGGAGCCCTTGGGCTCTGATGCCCCATTGTTCACCCACCAATAGGGAACGTGAGCTGGGTTTAGACCGTCGTGAGACAGGTTAGTTTTACCCTACTGATGAAGTGTTGTTGCAATAGTAATTCTGCTCAGTACGAGAGGAACCGCAGATTCAGACAATTGGCATTTGCACTTGGCTGAAAAGCCAATGGTGCGAAGCTACCATCTGTTGGATTATGACTGAACGCCTCTAAGTCAGAATCCGTGCTAGAAAGCAACGATGATTACCTCCAGAGAACTTTAGGCGAACCAGAATAGAGGACTTCGGTCCTCATGCGTCCCAAGGTGCCAAGGAGGACAAGAACCTCCAAGGCACTACCGATAGCAAATTCTAATGTTTCTGGAGATAAATCCTTTGCAGACGACTTAAATAAAGAACGGGGTATTGTAAGTTGTAGAGTAGCCTTGTTGCTACGATCTTCTGAGATTAAGCCTTTGTTCTAAGATTTGTTAAAAACATGTCTTTTTTTTTCTTGAAGTCCAAGAAGGCTCCCCTCGTCTGCCACTGGCCGGAGGGTGCCAAGGAAGAAGTGGTGCCTGCAGGCTTGGGCTAGCTTGTGGCAGCCGAGTGATGGAAAGGAGGCCACGTCTGGTCTGGGACGTGACTGTGAATTTTTTTTTTAAAGTCCAAAAGGCTCCCCTCGCTTGGGAGCTGGCAGTGGAAATTTTTTCTAAGTCCGAAAGGCTCCTCTGGTTTGAAATGGTTTGACTCGGGGAGCCTTTTGGAGTGCTTGAAATTTTTGGGCCAGGTCCCTTTCGGACGGTTTACTTTGTGGACTTGTCGTAATTTGATTGGAAAGATGTTTGGGCAATTGCGCTTTGCTTTTTTGGTTTTTGTTTTATTGGCTTTTGAGTGGGTGAGCCTTTTGGACTTAGGGTTAGCGTTAGGGTAAGCCTAGGGTTAGAGTTTAGGGTTAGGCTTAGCGTTAGGGTAACCCTAGGGTTAGAGTTTAGGGTTAGGGTAAGAGTTAGGGTGAAGGTTAGGGTTAAACTTGGCTAAACTTGGCGCCTGCACGTAACTTAAGCTGGCCAATAGTTTCCCGCAAAAAGTTTTGAAAATGGTGAAAATCTTAAGGGTGCTTATACTATAGGGGACCGACACCCTGTTTTAATTTAGTAGAACACACGCCCTCTTAATGATGATGTGACAGCGCCAAACCTGGCACCTGCACGTAACTCGAGCTGGC
>NW_027670905.1:212500-215000 GCF_964199315.1 Orbicella franksi
CCCGACTCCAGTTTGATAAAGGGCGTACTTTAGTGCCCCTAATATATCGAGCTTGTGTCCGCTACCGTGTTAGAATTGACTCTGAGGGAGATATGTGGATTTACTCCAAAGGCTCGTGGATTGAGGTGGAGAGCGTTAGGATGTTGCGGAGTCACCTGCGCACGATTTATATCGGGCGTATGTGCCCTCAGCTCCGCGAGCTCCATGCTTGGTCCCAGTGGTCTAGTGAGGCCTCTATCTCTAGTAAGTCTTATCGTTGGCTCCGACGTGATCTCACCCGAGATCCACAATACCAGGTAGCGTGCCAAATGCTCTTCAATGTCTTGCCATGCAATTCGTTGAAGGAGGTGTGGAATCGACGGTCCACCGCCACTGTGGTGGATCCTCAGTGTAACCTATGTAGCTCTGGACACCGTGAGACTGTAAAGCACATTTTGTGTTCCTGCAGCCACCGTGCTCTGGCTAACTTGCGGAATGCTCGACACAACAAGATTGTGCGCGAGATCTGCATTTGGCTGGAGATTGCGGGGGCTAAAGGCCGGTTCTCGGATTTACAAGTCTCTACTCATTTACGAGAGATGGTCGACCCCAGTGTCCCCATCCCCCCTCTGAATGAGCGCCCGGATATATGTTTTACATTTGTTCGGGACGGTGTGACGGAGCATCACATATGGGAGATCACAGTTCCAATGGACAATATGATGCATGTGGCCATCGGGCAGAAACAAACGAAGTATGCCCAATTATTGTCCAACCTCTCTGATATTGCAGGGACGACGATGCACTATCAAGTCTTTGCATTCGGTGTAATGGGAGCAATCCCAGCCAACTTTGAGAAAATTCTTGGGTCGCTTTCACCTTCCTCTAAGACTGACTGGCTTGTGGACGAGATCCATAAGGCCTTGTTATACTACAACCATGCGTTGTGGTGTACGCGCGATCAGGAGGTCCGTGCTCGGATGGCGGACCCAGCAATCGGAACTGGACAGTGTTAGGTGTCGTCTCAGCCTTTCACTGACGACGTGAGACCGATGGATGTTCTGGTGTGGAATGATCCTAGGCTGGTTAAGGTAGCTTTGGGGAATTCCGTATTCCGCTTACGCATGTGTACCACCTCCAGCCGTCCTCTTTGAGGATTATAGGTAATAGCACATGAGGGGTAAGGGAAGGCTTGCCTTCATTGGCTGACTGGACTGAAGTGCTTTCGGGCACCCCCAGGTGAAAAGATCGTGGCTAACGGCCTATCTGTTGGTCCTGAAGCGATCTTGTCATAGTGACGAATTTTTTGAGCCTCCTTGGATGACAGAGATCTCCCAGCCTGGTTCCTCATACCTTTGCTGACGATCTCATACTCTTCCTAATAAAGGCCCAAGCGGCATGTATAGCGCCTGATGAGCAAGATGCCACATATGGTTAAGTAGTTGCAAGAGCTTATCTTCTTAATAGATTTGCCCTGGACTAGTACCATTACATTAAGGAAAGCAATTTCCCTCACAATCGTACGGTTGACACCTGGCAAGTGTTCCTTGGCGGTGCTGAACAGTTCTTCGACCTTCGGGTCAGCACCTCCTTCGGGGGAGATATCATCGGAGCCCTTGGGCTCTGATGCCCCATTGTTCACCCACCAATAGGGAACGTGAGCTGGGTTTAGACCGTCGTGAGACAGGTTAGTTTTACCCTACTGATGAAGTGTTGTTGCAATAGTAATTCTGCTCAGTACGAGAGGAACCGCAGATTCAGACAATTGGCATTTGCACTTGGCTGAAAAGCCAATGGTGCGAAGCTACCATCTGTTGGATTATGACTGAACGCCTCTAAGTCAGAATCCGTGCTAGAAAGCAACGATGATTACCTCCAGAGAACTTTAGGCGAACCAGAATAGAGGACTTCGGTCCTCATGCGTCCCAAGGTGCCAAGGAGGACAAGAACCTCCAAGGCACTACCGATAGCAAATTCTAATGTTTCTGGAGATAAATCCTTTGCAGACGACTTAAATAAAGAACGGGGTATTGTAAGTTGTAGAGTAGCCTTGTTGCTACGATCTTCTGAGATTAAGCCTTTGTTCTAAGATTTGTTAAAAACATGTCTTTTTTTTTCTTGAAGTCCAAGAAGGCTCCCCTCGTCTGCCACTGGCCGGAGGGTGCCAAGGAAGAAGTGGTGCCTGCAGGCTTGGGCTAGCTTGTGGCAGCCGAGTGATGGAAAGGAGGCCACGTCTGGTCTGGGACGTGACTGTGAATTTTTTTTTTAAAGTCCAAAAGGCTCCCCTCGCTTGGGAGCTGGCAGTGGAAATTTTTTCTAAGTCCGAAAGGCTCCTCTGGTTTGAAATGGTTTGACTCGGGGAGCCTTTTGGAGTGCTTGAAATTTTTGGGCCAGGTCCCTTTCGGACGGTTTACTTTGTGGACTTGTCGTAATTTGATTGGAAAGATGTTTGGGCAATTGCGCTTTGCTTTTTTGGTTTTTGTTTTATTGGCTTTTGAGTGGGTGAGCCTTTTGGACTTAG
>NW_027670907.1:0-44055 GCF_964199315.1 Orbicella franksi
TCTTTTTTAATAGGGCCCGGGGTGCACGATCAAACCTCCAGACATGCCTTTTATTGTACATGCCATGCGGGTTTGAAGCCTTAATTTCAAGTCAGCGCGTGTGATAGATGTCTGGAGAATTTCTTAGTTAATCAGACCTTATTTCATGCCAACTGCAGTCAGACAGCTTATTAAGGAGTGAATTTATTCTCATTTGAACTCTTAAGAAAGTTGAGAAGTGACTCTTGGATGCCTCTTAATAGGATCTTAGTTTATTCTCAGTGAATTTATTCTCATTTGAACTCTTCATAGAAAGTTGAGAAGTGAATCTGGGATGCCTCTTTTTTAATAGGGCCCGGGGTGCACGATCAAACCTCCAGACATGCCTTTTATTGTACATGCCATGCGGGTTTGAAGCCTTAATTTTCAAGTCAGCGCGTGTGATAGATGTCTGGAGAATTTCTTAGTTAATCAGACCTTATTTCATGCCAACTGCAGTCAGACAGCTTATTAAGGAGTGAATTTATTCTCATTTGAACTCTTAAGAAAGTTGAGAAGTGACTCTTGGATGCCTCTTAATAGGATCTTAGTTTATTCTCAGTGAATTATTCTCATTTGAACTCTTCATAGAAAGTTGAGAAGTGAATCTGGGATGCCTCTTTTTTAATAGGGCCCGGGGTGCACGATCAAACCTCCAGACATGCCTTTTATTGTACATGCCATGCGGGTTTGAAGCCTTAATTTTCAAGTCAGCGCGTGTGATAGATGTCTGGAGAATTTCTTAGTTAATCAGACCTTATTTCATGCCAACTGCAGTCAGACAGCTTATTAAGGAGTGAATTTATTCTCATTTGAACTCTTAAGAAAGTTGAGAAGTGACTCTTGGATGCCTCTTAATAGGATCTTAGTTTATTCTCAGTGAATTTATTCTCATTTGAACTCTTCATAGAAAGTTGAGAAGTGAATCTGGGATGCCTCTTTTTTAATAGGGCCCGGGGTGCACGATCAAACCTCCAGACATGCCTTTTATTGTACATGCCATGCGGGTTTGAAGCCTTAATTTTCAAGTCAGCGCGTGTGATAGATGTCTGGAGAATTTCTTAGTTAATCAGACCTTATTTCATGCCAACTGCAGTCAGACAGCTTATTAAGGAGTGAATTTATTCTCATTTGAACTCTTAAGAAAGTTGAGAAGTGACTCTTGGATGCCCTCTTAATAGGATCTTAGTTTATTCTCAGTGAATTTATTCTCATTTGAACTCTTCATAGAAAGTTGAGAAGTGAATCTGGGATGCCTCTTTTTTAATAGGGCCCGGGGTGCACGATCAAACCTCCAGACATGCCTTTTATTGTACATGCCATGCGGGTTTGAAGCCTTAATTTTCAAGTCAGCGCGTGTGATAGATGTCTGGAGAATTTCTTAGTTAATCAGACCTTATTTCATGCCAACTGCAGTCAGACAGCTTATTAAGGAGTGAATTTATTCTCATTTGAACTCTTAAGAAAGTTGAGAAGTGACTCTTGGATGCCTCTTAATAGGATCTTAGTTTATTCTCAGTGAATTTATTCTCATTTGAACTCTTCATAGAAAGTTGAGAAGTGAATCTGGGATGCCTCTTTTTTAATAGGGCCCGGGGTGCACGATCAAACCTCCAGACATGCCTTTTATTGTACATGCCATGCGGGTTTGAAGCCTTAATTTTCAAGTCAGCGCGTGTGATAGATGTCTGGAGAATTTCTTAGTTAATCAGACCTTATTTCATGCCAACTGCAGTCAGACAGCTTATTAAGGAGTGAATTTATTCTCATTTGAACTCTTAAGAAAGTTGAGAAGTGACTCTTGGATGCCTCTTAATAGGATCTTAGTTTATTCTCAGTGAATTTATTCTCATTTGAACTCTTCATAGAAAGTTGAGAAGTGAATCTGGGATGCCTCTTTTTTAATAGGGCCCGGGGTGCACGATCAAACCTCCAGACATGCCTTTTATTGTACATGCCATGCGGGTTGAAGCCTTAATTTTCAAGTCAGCGCGTGTGATAGATGTCTGGAGAATTTCTTAGTTAATCAGACCTTATTTCATGCCAACTGCAGTCAGACAGCTTATTAAGGAGTGAATTTATTCTCATTTGAACTCTTAAGAAAGTTGAGAAGTGACTCTTGGATGCCTCTTAATAGGATCTTAGTTTATTCTCAGTGAATTTATTCTCATTTGAACTCTTCATAGAAAGTTGAGAAGTGAATCTGGGATGCCTCTTTTTTAATAGGGCCCGGGGTGCACGATCAAACCTCCAGACATGCCTTTTATTGTACATGCCATGCGGGTTTGAAGCCTTAATTTTCAAGTCAGCGCGTGTGATAGATGTCTGGAGAATTTCTTAGTTAAT
Source organism: Orbicella franksi (assembly GCF_964199315.1). Taxonomy (NCBI): domain Eukaryota; kingdom Metazoa; phylum Cnidaria; class Anthozoa; order Scleractinia; family Merulinidae; genus Orbicella; species Orbicella franksi. Next base: position 2,365 of record NW_027670907.1, read on the forward strand.
CAGACCTTATTTCATGCCAACTGCAGTCAGACAGCTTATTAAGGAGTGAATTTATTCTCATTTGAACTCTTAAGAAAGTTGAGAAGTGACTCTTGGATTGCCTCTTAATAGGATCTTAGTTTATTCTCAGTGAATTTATTCTCATTTGAACTCTTCATAGAAAGTTGAGAAGTGAATCTGGGATGCCTCTTTTTAATAGGGCCGGGGTGCACGATCAAACCTCCAGACATGCCTTTTATTGTACATGCCATGCGGGTTTGAAGCCTTAATTTTCAAGTCAGCGCGTGTGATAGATGTCTGGAGAATTTCTTAGTTAATCAGACCTTATTTCATGCCAACTGCAGTCAGACAGCTTATTAAGGAGTGAATTTATTCTCATTTGAACTCTTAAGAAAGTTGAGAAGTGACTCTTGGATGCCTCTTAATAGGATCTTAGTTTATTCTCAGTGAATTTATTCTCATTTGAACTCTTCATAGAAAGTTGAGAAGTGAATCTGGGATGCCTCTTTTTTAATAGGGCCCGGGGTGCACGATCAAACCTCCAGACATGCCTTTTATTGTACATGCCATGCGGGTTTGAAGCCTTAATTTTCAAGTCAGCGCGTGTGATAGATGTCTGGAGAATTTCTTAGTTAATCAGACCTTATTTCATGCCAACTGCAGTCAGACAGCTTATTAAGGAGTGAATTTATTCTCATTTGAACTCTTAAGAAAGTTGAGAAGTGACTCTTGGATGCCTCTTAATAGGATCTTAGTTTATTCTCAGTGAATTTATTCTCATTTGAACTCTTCATAGAAAGTTGAGAAGTGAATCTGGATGCCTCTTTTTTAATAGGGCCCGGGGTGCACGATCAAACCTCCAGACATGCCTTTTATTGTACATGCCATGCGGGTTTGAAGCCTTAATTTTCAAGTCAGCGCGTGTGATAGATGTCTGGAGAATTTCTTAGTTAATCAGACCTTATTTCATGCCAACTGCAGTCAGACAGCTTATTAAGGAGTGAATTTATTCTCATTTGAACTCTTAAGAAAGTTGAGAAGTGACTCTTGGATGCCTCTTAATAGGATCTTAGTTTATTCTCAGTGAATTTATTCTCATTTGAACTCTTCATAGAAAGTTGAGAAGTGAATCTGGGATGCCTCTTTTTTAATAGGGCCCGGGTGCACGATCAAACCTCCAGACATGCCTTTTATTGTACATGCCATGCGGGTTTGAAGCCTTAATTTTCAAGTCAGCGCGTGTGATAGATGTCTGGAGAATTTCTTAGTTAATCAGACCTTATTTCATGCCAACTGCAGTCAGACAGCTTATTAAGGAGTGAATTTATTCTCATTTGAACTCTTAAGAAAGTTGAGAAGTGACTCTTGGATGCCTCTTAATAGGATCTTAGTTTATTCTCAGTGAATTTATTCTCATTTGAACTCTTCATAGAAAGTTGAGAAGTGAATCTGGGATGCCTCTTTTTTAATAGGGCCCGGGGTGCACGATCAAACCTCCAGACATGCCTTTTATTGTACATGCCATGCGGGTTTGAAGCCTTAATTTTCAAGTCAGCGCGTGTGATAGATGTCTGGAGAATTTCTTAGTTAATCAGACCTTATTTCATGCCAACTGCAGTCAGACAGCTTATTAAGGAGTGAATTTATTCTCATTTGAACTCTTAAGAAAGTTGAGAAGTGACTCTTGGATGCCTCTTAATAGGATCTTAGTTTATTCTCAGTGAATTTATTCTCATTTGAACTCTTCATAGAAAGTTGAGAAGTGAATCTGGGATGCCTCTTTTTAATAGGGCCCGGGGTGCACGATCAAACCTCCAGACATGCCTTTTATTGTACATGCCATGCGGGTTTGAAGCCTTAATTTTCAAGTCAGCGCGTGTGATAGATGTCTGGAGAATTTCTTAGTTAATCAGACCTTATTTCATGCCAACTGCAGTCAGACAGCTTATTAAGGAGTGAATTTATTCTCATTTGAACTCTTAAGAAAGTTGAGAAGTGACTCTTGGATGCCTCTTAATAGGATCTTAGTTTATTCTCAGTGAATTTATTCTCATTTGAACTCTTCATAGAAAGTTGAGAAGTGAATCTGGGATGCCTCTTTTTTAATAGGGCCCGGGTGCACGATCAAACCTCCAGACATGCCTTTTATTGGTACATGCCATGCGGGTTTGAAGCCTTAATTTTCAAGTCAGCGCGTGTGATAGATGTCTGGAGAATTTCTTAGTTAATCAGACCTTATTTCATGCCAACTGCAGTCAGACAGCTTATTAAGGAGTGAATTTATTCTCATTTGAACTCTTAAGAAAGTTGAGAAGTGACTCTTGGATGCCTCTTAATAGGATCTTAGTTTATTCTCAGTGAATTTATTCTCATTTGAACTCTTCATAGAAAGTTGAGAAGTGAATCTGGGATGCCTCTTTTTTAATAGGGCCCGGGGTGCACGATCAAACCTCCAGACATGCCTTTTATTGTACATGCCATGCGGGTTTGAAGCCTTAATTTTCAAGTCAGCGCGTGTGATAGATGTCTGGAGAATTTCTTAGTTAATCAGACCTTATTTCATGCCAACTGCAGTCAGACAGCTTATTAAGGAGTGAATTTATTCTCATTTGAACTCTTAAGAAAGTTGAGAAGTGACTCTTGGATGCCTCTTAATAGGATCTTAGTTTATTCTCAGTGAATTTATTCTCATTTGAACTCTTCATAGAAAGTTGAGAAGTGAATCTGGGATGCCTCTTTTTTAATAGGGCCCGGGGTGCACGATCAAACCTCCAGACATGCCTTTTATTGTACATGCCATGCGGGTTTGAAGCCTTAATTTTCAAGTCAGCGCGTGTGATAGATGTCTGGAGAATTTCTTAGTTAATCAGACCTTATTTCATGCCAACTGCAGTCAGACAGCTTATTAAGGAGTGAATTTATTCTCATTTGAACTCTTAAGAAAGTTGAGAAGTGACTCTTGGATGCCTCTTAATAGGATCTTAGTTTATTCTCAGTGAATTTATTCTCATTTGAACTCTTCATAGAAAGTTGAGAAGTGAATCTGGGATGCCTCTTTTTTAATAGGGCCCGGGGTGCACGATCAAACCTCCAGACATGCCTTTTATTGTACATGCCATGCGGGTTTGAAGCCTTAATTTTCAAGTCAGCGCGTGTGATAGATGTCTGGAGAATTTCTTAGTTAATCAGACCTTATTTCATGCCAACTGCAGTCAGACAGCTTATTAAGGAGTGAATTTATTCTCATTTGAACTCTTAAGAAAGTTGAGAAGTGACTCTTGGATGCCTCTTAATAGGATCTTAGTTTATTCTCAGTGAATTTATTCTCATTTGAACTCTTCATAGAAAGTTGAGAAGTGAATCTGGGATGCCTCTTTTTTAATAGGGCCCGGGGTGCACGATCAAACCTCCAGACATGCCTTTTATTGTACATGCCATGCGGGTTTGAAGCCTTAATTTTCAAGTCAGCGCGTGTGATAGATGTCTGGAGAATTTCTTAGTTAATCAGACCTTATTTCATGCCAACTGCAGTCAGACAGCTTATTAAGGAGTGAATTTATTCTCATTTGAACTCTTAAGAAAGTTGAGAAGTGACTCTTGGATGCCTCTTAATAGGATCTTAGTTTATTCTCAGTGAATTTATTCTCATTTGAACTCTTCATAGAAAGTTGAGAAGTGAATCTGGGATGCCTCTTTTTTAATAGGGCCCGGGGTGCACGATCAAACCTCCAGACATGCCTTTTATTGTACATGCCATGCGGGTTTGAAGCCTTAATTTTCAAGTCAGCGCGTGTGATAGATGTCTGGAGAATTTCTTAGTTAATCAGACCTTATTTCATGCCAACTGCAGTCAGACAGCTTATTAAGGAGTGAATTTATTCTCATTTGAACTCTTAAGAAAGTTGAGAAGTGACTCTTGGATGCCTCTTAATAGGATCTTAGTTTATTCTCAGTGAATTTATTCTCATTTGAACTCTTCATAGAAAGTTGAGAAGTGAATCTGGGATGCCTCTTTTTTAATAGGGCCCGGGGTGCACGATCAAACCTCCAGACATGCCTTTTATTGTACATGCCATGCGGGTTTGAAGCCTTAATTTTCAAGTCAGCGCGTGTGATAGATGTCTGGAGAATTTCTTAGTTAATCAGACCTTATTTCATGCCAACTGCAGTCAGACAGCTTATTAAGGAGTGAATTTATTCTCATTTGAACTCTTAAGAAAGTTGAGAAGTGACTCTTGGATGCCTCTTAATAGGATCTTAGTTTATTCTCAGTGAATTTATTCTCATTTGAACTCTTCATAGAAAGTTGAGAAGTGAATCTGGGATGCCTCTTTTTTAATAGGGCCCGGGGTGCACGATCAAACCTCCAGACATGCCTTTTATTGTACATGCCATGCGGGTTTGAAGCCTTAATTTTCAAGTCAGCGCGTGTGATAGATGTCTGGAGAATTTCTTAGTTAATCAGACCTTATTTCATGCCAACTGCAGTCAGACAGCTTATTAAGGAGTGAATTTATTCTCATTTGAACTCTTAAGAAAGTTGAGAAGTGACTCTTGGATGCCTCTTAATAGGATCTTAGTTTATTCTCAGTGAATTTATTCTCATTTGAACTCTTCATAGAAAGTTGAGAAGTGAATCTGGGATGCCTCTTTTTTAATAGGGCCCGGGGTGCACGATCAAACCTCCAGACATGCCTTTTATTGTACATGCCATGCGGGTTTGAAGCCTTAATTTTCAAGTCAGCGCGTGTGATAGATGTCTGGAGAATTTCTTAGTTAATCAGACCTTATTTCATGCCAACTGCAGTCAGACAGCTTATTAAGGAGTGAATTTATTCTCATTTGAACTCTTAAGAAAGTTGAGAAGTGACTCTTGGATGCCTCTTAATAGGATCTTAGTTTATTCTCAGTGAATTTATTCTCATTTGAACTCTTCATAGAAAGTTGAGAAGTGAATCTGGGATGCCTCTTTTTTAATAGGGCCCGGGGTGCACGATCAAACCTCCAGACATGCCTTTTATTGTACATGCCATGCGGGTTTGAAGCCTTAATTTTCAAGTCAGCGCGTGTGATAGATGTCTGGAGAATTTCTTAGTTAATCAGACCTTATTTCATGCCAACTGCAGTCAGACAGCTTATTAAGGAGTGAATTTATTCTCATTTGAACTCTTAAGAAAGTTGAGAAGTGACTCTTGGATGCCTCTTAATAGGATCTTAGTTTATTCTCAGTGAATTTATTCTCATTTGAACTCTTCATAGAAAGTTGAGAAGTGAATCTGGGATGCCTCTTTTTTAATAGGGCCCGGGGTGCACGATCAAACCTCCAGACATGCCTTTTATTGTACATGCCATGCGGGTTTGAAGCCTTAATTTTCAAGTCAGCGCGTGTGATAGATGTCTGGAGAATTTCTTAGTTAATCAGACCTTATTTTCATGCCAACTGCAGTCAGACAGCTTATTAAGGAGTGAATTTATTCTCATTTGAACTCTTAAGAAAGTTGAGAAGTGACTCTTGGATGCCTCTTAATAGGATCTTAGTTTATTCTCAGTGAATTTATTCTCATTTGAACTCTTCATAGAAAGTTGAGAAGTGAATCTGGGATGCCTCTTTTTAATAGGGCCCGGGGTGCACGATCAAACCTCCAGACATGCCTTTTATTGTACATGCCATGCGGGTTTGAAGCCTTAATTTTCAAGTCAGCGCGTGTGATAGATGTCTGGAGAATTTCTTAGTTAATCAGACCTTATTTCATGCCAACTGCAGTCAGACAGCTTATTAAGGAGTGAATTTATTCTCATTTGAACTCTTAAGAAAGTTGAGAAGTGACTCTTGGATGCCTCTTAATAGGATCTTAGTTTATTCTCAGTGAATTTATTCTCATTTGAACTCTTCATAGAAAGTTGAGAAGTGAATCTGGGATGCCTCTTTTTTAATAGGGCCCGGGGTGCACGATCAAACCTCCAGACATGCCTTTTATTGTACATGCCATGCGGGTTTGAAGCCTTAATTTTCAAGTCAGCGCGTGTGATAGATGTCTGGAGAATTTCTTAGTTAATCAGACCTTATTTCATGCCAACTGCAGTCAGACAGCTTATTAAGGAGTGAATTTATTCTCATTTGAACTCTTAAGAAAGTTGAGAAGTGACTCTTGGATGCCTCTTAATAGGATCTTAGTTTATTCTCAGTGAATTTATTCTCATTTGAACTCTTCATAGAAAGTTGAGAAGTGAATCTGGGATGCCTCTTTTTTAATAGGGCCCGGGGTGCACGATCAAACCTCCAGACATGCCTTTTATTGTACATGCCATGCGGGTTTGAAGCCTTAATTTTCAAGTCAGCGCGTGTGATAGATGTCTGGAGAATTTCTTAGTTAATCAGACCTTATTTCATGCCAACTGCAGTCAGACAGCTTATTAAGGAGTGAATTTATTCTCATTTGAACTCTTAAGAAAGTTGAGAAGTGACTCTTGGATGCCTCTTAATAGGATCTTAGTTTATTCTCAGTGAATTTATTCTCATTTGAACTCTTCATAGAAAGTTGAGAAGTGAATCTGGGATGCCTCTTTTTTAATAGGGCCCGGGGTGCACGATCAAACCTCCAGACATGCCTTTTATTGTACATGCCATGCGGGTTTGAAGCCTTAATTTTCAAGTCAGCGCGTGTGATAGATGTCTGGAGAATTTCTTAGTTAATCAGACCTTATTTCATGCCAACTGCAGTCAGACAGCTTATTAAGGAGTGAATTTATTCTCATTTGAACTCTTAAGAAAGTTGAGAAGTGACTCTTGGATGCCTCTTAATAGGATCTTAGTTTATTCTCAGTGAATTTATTCTCATTTGAACTCTTCATAGAAAGTTGAGAAGTGAATCTGGGATGCCTCTTTTTTAATAGGCCCGGGGTGCACGATCAAACCTCCAGACATGCCTTTTATTTGTACATGCCATGCGGGTTTGAAGCCTTAATTTTCAAGTCAGCGCGTGTGATAGATGTCTGGAGAATTTCTTAGTTAATCAGACCTTATTTCATGCCAACTGCAGTCAGACAGCTTATTAAGGAGTGAATTTATTCTCATTTGAACTCTTAAGAAAGTTGAGAAGTGACTCTTGGATGCCTCTTAATAGGATCTTAGTTTATTCTCAGTGAATTTATTCTCATTTGAACTCTTCATAGAAAGTTGAGAAGTGAATCTGGGATGCCTCTTTTTTAATAGGGCCCGGGGTGCACGATCAAACCTCCAGACATGCCTTTTATTGTACATGCCATGCGGGTTTGAAGCCTTAATTTTCAAGTCAGCGCGTGTGATAGATGTCTGGAGAATTTCTTAGTTAATCAGACCTTATTTCATGCCAACTGCAGTCAGACAGCTTATTAAGGAGTGAATTTATTCTCATTTGAACTCTTAAGAAAGTTGAGAAGTGACTCTTGGATGCCTCTTAATAGGATCTTAGTTTATTCTCAGTGAATTTATTCTCATTTGAACTCTTCATAGAAAGTTGAGAAGTGAATCTGGGATGCCTCTTTTTTAATAGGGCCCGGGGTGCACGATCAAACCTCCAGACATGCCTTTTATTGTACATGCCATGCGGGTTTGAAGCCTTAATTTTCAAGTCAGCGCGTGTGATAGATGTCTGGAGAATTTCTTAGTTAATCAGACCTTATTTCATGCCAACTGCAGTCAGACAGCTTATTAAGGAGTGAATTTATTCTCATTTGAACTCTTAAGAAAGTTGAGAAGTGACTCTTGGATGCCTCTTAATAGGATCTTAGTTTATTCTCAGTGAATTTATTCTCATTTGAACTCTTCATAGAAAGTTGAGAAGTGAATCTGGGATGCCTCTTTTTTAATAGGGCCCGGGGTGCACGATCAAACCTCCAGACATGCCTTTTATTGTACATGCCATGCGGGTTTGAAGCCTTAATTTTCAAGTCAGCGCGTGTGATAGATGTCTGGAGAATTTCTTAGTTAATCAGACCTTATTTCATGCCAACTGCAGTCAGACAGCTTATTAAGGAGTGAATTTATTCTCATTTGAACTCTTAAGAAAGTTGAGAAGTGACTCTTGGATGCCTCTTAATAGGATCTTAGTTTATTCTCAGTGAATTTATTCTCATTTGAACTCTTCATAGAAAGTTGAGAAGTGAATCTGGGATGCCTCTTTTTTAATAGGGCCCGGGGTGCACGATCAAACCTCCAGACATGCCTTTTATTGTACATGCCATGCGGGTTTGAAGCCTTAATTTTCAAGTCAGCGCGTGTGATAGATGTCTGGAGAATTTCTTAGTTAATCAGACCTTATTTCATGCCAACTGCAGTCAGACAGCTTATTAAGGAGTGAATTTATTCTCATTTGAACTCTTAAGAAAGTTGAGAAGTGACTCTTGGATGCCTCTTAATAGGATCTTAGTTTATTCTCAGTGAATTTATTCTCATTTGAACTCTTCATAGAAAGTTGAGAAGTGAATCTGGGATGCCTCTTTTTTAATAGGGCCCGGGGTGCACGATCAAACCTCCAGACATGCCTTTTATTGTACATGCCATGCGGGTTTGAAGCCTTAATTTTCAAGTCAGCGCGTGTGATAGATGTCTGGAGAATTTCTTAGTTAATCAGACCTTATTTCATGCCAACTGCAGTCAGACAGCTTATTAAGGAGTGAATTTATTCTCATTTGAACTCTTAAGAAAGTTGAGAAGTGACTCTTGGATGCCTCTTAATAGGATCTTAGTTTATTCTCAGTGAATTTATTCTCATTTGAACTCTTCATAGAAAGTTGAGAAGTGAATCTGGGATGCCTCTTTTTTAATAGGGCCCGGGTGCACGATCAAACCTCCAGACATGCCTTTTATTGTACATGCCATGCGGGTTTGAAGCCTTAATTTTCAAGTCAGCGCGTGTGATAGATGTCTGGAGAATTTCTTAGTTAATCAGACCTTATTTCATGCCAACTGCAGTCAGACAGCTTATTAAGGAGTGAATTTATTCTCATTTGAACTCTTAAGAAAGTTGAGAAGTGACTCTTGGATGCCTCTTAATAGGATCTTAGTTTATTCTCAGTGAATTTATTCTCATTTGAACTCTTCATAGAAAGTTGAGAAGTGAATCTGGGATGCCTCTTTTTTAATAGGGCCCGGGGTGCACGATCAAACCTCCAGACATGCCTTTTATTGTACATGCCATGCGGGTTTGAAGCCTTAATTTTCAAGTCAGCGCGTGTGATAGATGTCTGGAGAATTTCTTAGTTAATCAGACCTTATTTCATGCCAACTGCAGTCAGACAGCTTATTAAGGAGTGAATTTATTCTCATTTGAACTCTTAAGAAAGTTGAGAAGTGACTCTTGGATGCCTCTTAATAGGATCTTAGTTTATTCTCAGTGAATTTATTCTCATTTGAACTCTTCATAGAAAGTTGAGAAGTGAATCTGGGATGCCTCTTTTTTAATAGGGCCCGGGGTGCACGATCAAACCTCCAGACATGCCTTTTATTGTACATGCCATGCGGGTTTGAAGCCTTAATTTTCAAGTCAGCGCGTGTGATAGATGTCTGGAGAATTTCTTAGTTAATCAGACCTTATTTCATGCCAACTGCAGTCAGACAGCTTATTAAGGAGTGAATTTATTCTCATTTGAACTCTTAAGAAAGTTGAGAAGTGACTCTTGGATGCCTCTTAATAGGATCTTAGTTTATTCTCAGTGAATTTATTCTCATTTGAACTCTTCATAGAAAGTTGAGAAGTGAATCTGGGATGCCTCTTTTTTAATAGGGCCCGGGGTGCAGGATCAAACCTCCAGACATGCCTTTTATTGTACATGCCATGCGGGTTTGAAGCCTTAATTTTCAAGTCAGCGCGTGTGATAGATGTCTGGAGAATTTCTTAGTTAATCAGACCTTATTTCATGCCAACTGCAGTCAGACAGCTTATTAAGGAGTGAATTTATTCTCATTTGAACTCTTAAGAAAGTTGAGAAGTGACTCTTGGATGCCTCTTAATAGGATCTTAGTTTATTCTCAGTGAATTTATTCTCATTTGAACTCTTCATAGAAAGTTGAGAAGTGAATCTGGGATGCCTCTTTTTTAATAGGGCCCGGGGTGCACGATCAAACCTCCAGACATGCCTTTTATTGTACATGCCATGCGGGTTTGAAGCCTTAATTTTCAAGTCAGCGCGTGTGATAGATGTCTGGAGAATTTCTTAGTTAATCAGACCTTATTTCATGCCAACTGCAGTCAGACAGCTTATTAAGGAGTGAATTTATTCTCATTTGAACTCTTAAGAAAGTTGAGAAGTGACTCTTGGATGCCTCTTAATAGGATCTTAGTTTATTCTCAGTGAATTTATTCTCATTTGAACTCTTCATAGAAAGTTGAGAAGTGAATCTGGGATGCCTCTTTTTTAATAGGGCCCGGGGTGCACGATCAAACCTCCAGACATGCCTTTTATTGTACATGCCATGCGGGTTTGAAGCCTTAATTTTCAAGTCAGCGCGTGTGATAGATGTCTGGAGAATTTCTTAGTTAATCAGACCTTATTTCATGCCAACTGCAGTCAGACAGCTTATTAAGGAGTGAATTTATTCTCATTTGAACTCTTAAGAAAGTTGAGAAGTGACTCTTGGATGCCTCTTAATAGGATCTTAGTTTATTCTCAGTGAATTTATTCTCATTTGAACTCTTCATAGAAAGTTGAGAAGTGAATCTGGGATGCCTCTTTTTTAATAGGGCCCGGGGTGCAGGATCAAACCTCCAGACATGCCTTTTATTGTACATGCCATGCGGGTTTGAAGCCTTAATTTTCAAGTCAGCGCGTGTGATAGATGTCTGGAGAATTTCTTAGTTAATCAGACCTTATTTCATGCCAACTGCAGTCAGACAGCTTATTAAGGAGTGAATTTATTCTCATTTGAACTCTTAAGAAAGTTGAGAAGTGACTCTTGGATGCCTCTTAATAGGATCTTAGTTTATTCTCAGTGAATTTATTCTCATTTGAACTCTTCATAGAAAGTTGAGAAGTGAATCTGGGATGCCTCTTTTTTAATAGGGCCCGGGGTGCACGATCAAACCTCCAGACATGCCTTTTATTGTACATGCCATGCGGGTTTGAAGCCTTAATTTTCAAGTCAGCGCGTGTGATAGATGTCTGGAGAATTTCTTAGTTAATCAGACCTTATTTCATGCCAACTGCAGTCAGACAGCTTATTAAGGAGTGAATTTATTCTCATTTGAACTCTTAAGAAAGTTGAGAAGTGACTCTTGGATGCCTCTTAATAGGATCTTAGTTTATTCTCAGTGAATTTATTCTCATTTGAACTCTTCATAGAAAGTTGAGAAGTGAATCTGGGATGCCTCTTTTTTAATAGGGCCCGGGGTGCACGATCAAACCTCCAGACATGCCTTTTATTGTACATGCCATGCGGGTTTGAAGCCTTAATTTTCAAGTCAGCGCGTGTGATAGATGTCTGGAGAATTTCTTAGTTAATCAGACCTTATTTCATGCCAACTGCAGTCAGACAGCTTATTAAGGAGTGAATTTATTCTCATTTGAACTCTTAAGAAAGTTGAGAAGTGACTCTTGGATGCCTCTTAATAGGATCTTAGTTTATTCTCAGTGAATTTATTCTCATTTGAACTCTTCATAGAAAGTTGAGAAGTGAATCTGGGATGCCTCTTTTTTAATAGGGCCCGGGGTGCAGGATCAAACCTCCAGACATGCCTTTTATTGTACATGCCATGCGGGTTTGAAGCCTTAATTTTCAAGTCAGCGCGTGTGATAGATGTCTGGAGAATTTCTTAGTTAATCAGACCTTATTTCATGCCAACTGCAGTCAGACAGCTTATTAAGGAGTGAATTTATTCTCATTTGAACTCTTAAGAAAGTTGAGAAGTGACTCTTGGATGCCTCTTAATAGGATCTTAGTTTATTCTCAGTGAATTTATTCTCATTTGAACTCTTCATAGAAAGTTGAGAAGTGAATCTGGGATGCCTCTTTTTTAATAGGGCCCGGGGTGCAGGATCAAACCTCCAGACATGCCTTTTATTGTACATGCCATGCGGGTTTGAAGCCTTAATTTTCAAGTCAGCGCGTGTGATAGATGTCTGGAGAATTTCTTAGTTAATCAGACCTTATTTCATGCCAACTGCAGTCAGACAGCTTATTAAGGAGTGAATTTATTCTCATTTGAACTCTTAAGAAAGTTGAGAAGTGACTCTTGGATGCCTCTTAATAGGATCTTAGTTTATTCTCAGTGAATTTATTCTCATTTGAACTCTTCATAGAAAGTTGAGAAGTGAATCTGGGATGCCTCTTTTTTAATAGGGCCCGGGGTGCACGATCAAACCTCCAGACATGCCTTTTATTGTACATGCCATGCGGGTTTGAAGCCTTAATTTTCAAGTCAGCGCGTGTGATAGATGTCTGGAGAATTTCTTAGTTAATCAGACCTTATTTCATGCCAACTGCAGTCAGACAGCTTATTAAGGAGTGAATTTATTCTCATTTGAACTCTTAAGAAAGTTGAGAAGTGACTCTTGGATGCCTCTTAATAGGATCTTAGTTTATTCTCAGTGAATTTATTCTCATTTGAACTCTTCATAGAAAGTTGAGAAGTGAATCTGGGATGCCTCTTTTTTAATAGGGCCCGGGGTGCACGATCAAACCTCCAGACATGCCTTTTATTGTACATGCCATGCGGGTTTGAAGCCTTAATTTTCAAGTCAGCGCGTGTGATAGATGTCTGGAGAATTTCTTAGTTAATCAGACCTTATTTCATGCCAACTGCAGTCAGACAGCTTATTAAGGAGTGAATTTATTCTCATTTGAACTCTTAAGAAAGTTGAGAAGTGACTCTTGGATGCCTCTTAATAGGATCTTAGTTTATTCTCAGTGAATTTATTCTCATTTGAACTCTTCATAGAAAGTTGAGAAGTGAATCTGGGATGCCTCTTTTTTAATAGGGCCCGGGGTGCACGATCAAACCTCCAGACATGCCTTTTATTGTACATGCCATGCGGGTTTGAAGCCTTAATTTTCAAGTCAGCGCGTGTGATAGATGTCTGGAGAATTTCTTAGTTAATCAGACCTTATTTCATGCCAACTGCAGTCAGACAGCTTATTAAGGAGTGAATTTATTCTCATTTGAACTCTTAAGAAAGTTGAGAAGTGACTCTTGGATGCCTCTTAATAGGATCTTAGTTTATTCTCAGTGAATTTATTCTCATTTGAACTCTTCATAGAAAGTTGAGAAGTGAATCTGGGATGCCTCTTTTTTAATAGGGCCCGGGGTGCAGGATCAAACCTCCAGACATGCCTTTTATTGTACATGCCATGCGGGTTTGAAGCCTTAATTTTCAAGTCAGCGCGTGTGATAGATGTCTGGAGAATTTCTTAGTTAATCAGACCTTATTTCATGCCAACTGCAGTCAGACAGCTTATTAAGGAGTGAATTTATTCTCATTTGAACTCTTAAGAAAGTTGAGAAGTGACTCTTGGATGCCTCTTAATAGGATCTTAGTTTATTCTCAGTGAATTTATTCTCATTTGAACTCTTCATAGAAAGTTGAGAAGTGAATCTGGGATGCCTCTTTTTTAATAGGGCCCGGGGTGCACGATCAAACCTCCAGACATGCCTTTTATTGTACATGCCATGCGGGTTTGAAGCCTTAATTTTCAAGTCAGCGCGTGTGATAGATGTCTGGAGAATTTCTTAGTTAATCAGACCTTATTTCATGCCAACTGCAGTCAGACAGCTTATTAAGGAGTGAATTTATTCTCATTTGAACTCTTAAGAAAGTTGAGAAGTGACTCTTGGATGCCTCTTAATAGGATCTTAGTTTATTCTCAGTGAATTTATTCTCATTTGAACTCTTCATAGAAAGTTGAGAAGTGAATCTGGGATGCCTCTTTTTTAATAGGGCCCGGGGTGCACGATCAAACCTCCAGACATGCCTTTTATTGTACATGCCATGCGGGTTTGAAGCCTTAATTTTCAAGTCAGCGCGTGTGATAGATGTCTGGAGAATTTCTTAGTTAATCAGACCTTATTTCATGCCAACTGCAGTCAGACAGCTTATTAAGGAGTGAATTTATTCTCATTTGAACTCTTAAGAAAGTTGAGAAGTGACTCTTGGATGCCTCTTAATAGGATCTTAGTTTATTCTCAGTGAATTTATTCTCATTTGAACTCTTCATAGAAAGTTGAGAAGTGAATCTGGGATGCCTCTTTTTTAATAGGGCCCGGGGTGCACGATCAAACCTCCAGACATGCCTTTTATTGTACATGCCATGCGGGTTTGAAGCCTTAATTTTCAAGTCAGCGCGTGTGATAGATGTCTGGAGAATTTCTTAGTTAATCAGACCTTATTTCATGCCAACTGCAGTCAGACAGCTTATTAAGGAGTGAATTTATTCTCATTTGAACTCTTAAGAAAGTTGAGAAGTGACTCTTGGATGCCTCTTAATAGGATCTTAGTTTATTCTCAGTGAATTTATTCTCATTTGAACTCTTCATAGAAAGTTGAGAAGTGAATCTGGGATGCCTCTTTTTTAATAGGGCCCGGGGTGCACGATCAAACCTCCAGACATGCCTTTTATTGTACATGCCATGCGGGTTTGAAGCCTTAATTTTCAAGTCAGCGCGTGTGATAGATGTCTGGAGAATTTCTTAGTTAATCAGACCTTATTTCATGCCAACTGCAGTCAGACAGCTTATTAAGGAGTGAATTTATTCTCATTTGAACTCTTAAGAAAGTTGAGAAGTGACTCTTGGATGCCTCTTAATAGGATCTTAGTTTATTCTCAGTGAATTTATTCTCATTTGAACTCTTCATAGAAAGTTGAGAAGTGAATCTGGGATGCCTCTTTTTTAATAGGGCCCGGGGTGCAGGATCAAACCTCCAGACATGCCTTTTATTGTACATGCCATGCGGGTTTGAAGCCTTAATTTTCAAGTCAGCGCGTGTGATAGATGTCTGGAGAATTTCTTAGTTAATCAGACCTTATTTCATGCCAACTGCAGTCAGACAGCTTATTAAGGAGTGAATTTATTCTCATTTGAACTCTTAAGAAAGTTGAGAAGTGACTCTTGGATGCCTCTTAATAGGATCTTAGTTTATTCTCAGTGAATTTATTCTCATTTGAACTCTTCATAGAAAGTTGAGAAGTGAATCTGGGATGCCTCTTTTTTAATAGGGCCCGGGGTGCACGATCAAACCTCCAGACATGCCTTTTATTGTACATGCCATGCGGGTTTGAAGCCTTAATTTTCAAGTCAGCGCGTGTGATAGATGTCTGGAGAATTTCTTAGTTAATCAGACCTTATTTCATGCCAACTGCAGTCAGACAGCTTATTAAGGAGTGAATTTATTCTCATTTGAACTCTTAAGAAAGTTGAGAAGTGACTCTTGGATGCCTCTTAATAGGATCTTAGTTTATTCTCAGTGAATTTATTCTCATTTGAACTCTTCATAGAAAGTTGAGAAGTGAATCTGGGATGCCTCTTTTTTAATAGGGCCCGGGGTGCACGATCAAACCTCCAGACATGCCTTTTATTGTACATGCCATGCGGGTTTGAAGCCTTAATTTTCAAGTCAGCGCGTGTGATAGATGTCTGGAGAATTTCTTAGTTAATCAGACCTTATTTCATGCCAACTGCAGTCAGACAGCTTATTAAGGAGTGAATTTATTCTCATTTGAACTCTTAAGAAAGTTGAGAAGTGACTCTTGGATGCCTCTTAATAGGATCTTAGTTTATTCTCAGTGAATTTATTCTCATTTGAACTCTTCATAGAAAGTTGAGAAGTGAATCTGGGATGCCTCTTTTTTAATAGGGCCCGGGGTGCACGATCAAACCTCCAGACATGCCTTTTATTGTACATGCCATGCGGGTTTGAAGCCTTAATTTTCAAGTCAGCGCGTGTGATAGATGTCTGGAGAATTTCTTAGTTAATCAGACCTTATTTCATGCCAACTGCAGTCAGACAGCTTATTAAGGAGTGAATTTATTCTCATTTGAACTCTTAAGAAAGTTGAGAAGTGACTCTTGGATGCCTCTTAATAGGATCTTAGTTTATTCTCAGTGAATTTATTCTCATTTGAACTCTTCATAGAAAGTTGAGAAGTGAATCTGGGATGCCTCTTTTTTAATAGGGCCCGGGGTGCACGATCAAACCTCCAGACATGCCTTTTATTGTACATGCCATGCGGGTTTGAAGCCTTAATTTTCAAGTCAGCGCGTGTGATAGATGTCTGGAGAATTTCTTAGTTAATCAGACCTTATTTCATGCCAACTGCAGTCAGACAGCTTATTAAGGAGTGAATTTATTCTCATTTGAACTCTTAAGAAAGTTGAGAAGTGACTCTTGGATGCCTCTTAATAGGATCTTAGTTTATTCTCAGTGAATTTATTCTCATTTGAACTCTTCATAGAAAGTTGAGAAGTGAATCTGGGATGCCTCTTTTTTAATAGGGCCCGGGGTGCACGATCAAACCTCCAGACATGCCTTTTATTGTACATGCCATGCGGGTTTGAAGCCTTAATTTTCAAGTCAGCGCGTGTGATAGATGTATGGAGAATTTCTTAGTTAATCAGACCTTATTTCATGCCAACTGCAGTCAGACAGCTTATTAAGGAGTGAATTTATTCTCATTTGAACTCTTAAGAAAGTTGAGAAGGTGACTCTTGGATGCCTCTTAATAGGATCTTAGTTTATTCTCAGTGAATTTATTCTCATTTGAACTCTTCATAGAAAGTTGAGAAGTGAATCTGGGATGCCTCTTTTTTAATAGGGCCCGGGGTGCACGATCAAACCTCCAGACATGCCTTTTATTGTACATGCCATGCGGGTTTGAAGCCTTAATTTTCAAGTCAAGCGCGTGTGATAGAATGTCTGGAGAATTTCTTAGTTAATCAGACCTTATTTCATGCCAACTGCAGTCAGACAGCTTATTAAGGAGTGAATTTATTCTCATTTGAACTCTTAAGAAAGTTGAGAAGTGACTCTTGGATGCCTCTTAATAGGATCTTAGTTTATTCTCAGTGAATTTATTCTCATTTGAACTCTTCATAGAAAGTTGAGAAGTGAATCTGGGATGCCTCTTTTTTAATAGGGCCCGGGGTGCACGATCAAACCTCCAGACATGCCTTTTATTGTACATGCCATGCGGGTTTGAAGCCTTAATTTTCAAGTCAGCGCGTGTGATAGATGTCTGGAGAATTTCTTAGTTAATCAGACCTTATTTCATGCCAACTGCAGTCAGACAGCTTATTAAGGAGTGAATTTATTCTCATTTGAACTCTTAAGAAAGTTGAGAAGTGACTCTTGGATGCCTCTTAATAGGATCTTAGTTTATTCTCAGTGAATTTATTCTCATTTGAACTCTTCATAGAAAGTTGAGAAGTGAATCTGGGATGCCTCTTTTTTAATAGGGCCCGGGGTGCACGATCAAACCTCCAGACATGCCTTTTATTGTACATGCCATGCGGGTTTGAAGCCTTAATTTTCAAGTCAGCGCGTGTGATAGATGTCTGGAGAATTTCTTAGTTAATCAGACCTTATTTCATGCCAACTGCAGTCAGACAGCTTATTAAGGAGTGAATTTATTCTCATTTGAACTCTTAAGAAAGTTGAGAAGTGACTCTTGGATGCCTCTTAATAGGATCTTAGTTTATTCTCAGTGAATTTATTCTCATTTGAACTCTTCATAGAAAGTTGAGAAGTGAATCTGGGATGCCTCTTTTTTAATAGGGCCCGGGGTGCACGATCAAACCTCCAGACATGCCTTTTATTGTACATGCCATGCGGGTTTGAAGCCTTAATTTTCAAGTCAGCGCGTGTGATAGATGTCTGGAGAATTTCTTAGTTAATCAGACCTTATTTCATGCCAACTGCAGTCAGACAGCTTATTAAGGAGTGAATTTATTCTCATTTGAACTCTTAAGAAAGTTGAGAAGTGACTCTTGGATGCCTCTTAATAGGATCTTAGTTTATTCTCAGTGAATTTATTCTCATTTGAACTCTTCATAGAAAGTTGAGAAGTGAATCTGGGATGCCTCTTTTTTAATAGGGCCCGGGGTGCACGATCAAACCTCCAGACATGCCTTTTATTGTACATGCCATGCGGGTTTGAAGCCTTAATTTTCAAGTCAGCGCGTGTGATAGATGTCTGGAGAATTTCTTAGTTAATCAGACCTTATTTCATGCCAACTGCAGTCAGACAGCTTATTAAGGAGTGAATTTATTCTCATTTGAACTCTTAAGAAAGTTGAGAAGTGACTCTTGGATGCCTCTTAATAGGATCTTAGTTTATTCTCAGTGAATTTATTCTCATTTGAACTCTTCATAGAAAGTTGAGAAGTGAATCTGGGATGCCTCTTTTTTAATAGGGCCCGGGGTGCACGATCAAACCTCCAGACATGCCTTTTATTGTACATGCCATGCGGGTTTGAAGCCTTAATTTTCAAGTCAGCGCGTGTGATAGATGTCTGGAGAATTTCTTAGTTAATCAGACCTTATTTCATGCCAACTGCAGTCAGACAGCTTATTAAGGAGTGAATTTATTCTCATTTGAACTCTTAAGAAAGTTGAGAAGTGACTCTTGGATGCCTCTTAATAGGATCTTAGTTTATTCTCAGTGAATTTAT
Source organism: Orbicella franksi (assembly GCF_964199315.1). Classification (NCBI taxonomy): domain Eukaryota; kingdom Metazoa; phylum Cnidaria; class Anthozoa; order Scleractinia; family Merulinidae; genus Orbicella; species Orbicella franksi. Next base: position 21,003 of record NW_027670907.1, read on the forward strand.
TCTCATTTGAACTCTTCATAGAAAGTTGAGAAGTGAATCTGGGATGCCTCTTTTTTAATAGGGCCCGGGGTGCACGATCAAACCTCCAGACATGCCTTTTATTGTACATGCCATGCGGGTTTGAAGCCTTAATTTTCAAGTCAGCGCGTGTGATAGATGTCTGGAGAATTTCTTAGTTAATCAGACCTTATTTCATGCCAACTGCAGTCAGACAGCTTATTAAGGAGTGAATTTATTCTCATTTGAACTCTTAAGAAAGTTGAGAAGTGACTCTTGGATGCCTCTTAATAGGATCTTAGTTTATTCTCAGTGAATTTATTCTCATTTGAACTCTTCATAGAAAGTTGAGAAGTGAATCTGGGATGCCTCTTTTTTAATAGGGCCCGGGGTGCACGATCAAACCTCCAGACATGCCTTTTATTGTACATGCCATGCGGGTTTGAAGCCTTAATTTTCAAGTCAGCGCGTGTGATAGATGTCTGGAGAATTTCTTAGTTAATCAGACCTTATTTCATGCCAACTGCAGTCAGACAGCTTATTAAGGAGTGAATTTATTCTCATTTGAACTCTTAAGAAAGTTGAGAAGTGACTCTTGGATGCCTCTTAATAGGATCTTAGTTTATTCTCAGTGAATTTATTCTCATTTGAACTCTTCATAGAAAGTTGAGAAGTGAATCTGGGATGCCTCTTTTTTAATAGGGCCCGGGGTGCACGATCAAACCTCCAGACATGCCTTTTATTGTACATGCCATGCGGGTTTGAAGCCTTAATTTTCAAGTCAGCGCGTGTGATAGATGTCTGGAGAATTTCTTAGTTAATCAGACCTTATTTCATGCCAACTGCAGTCAGACAGCTTATTAAGGAGTGAATTTATTCTCATTTGAACTCTTAAGAAAGTTGAGAAGTGACTCTTGGATGCCTCTTAATAGGATCTTAGTTTATTCTCAGTGAATTTATTCTCATTTGAACTCTTCATAGAAAGTTGAGAAGTGAATCTGGGATGCCTCTTTTTTAATAGGGCCCGGGGTGCACGATCAAACCTCCAGACATGCCTTTTATTGTACATGCCATGCGGGTTTGAAGCCTTAATTTTCAAGTCAGCGCGTGTGATAGATGTCTGGAGAATTTCTTAGTTAATCAGACCTTATTTCATGCCAACTGCAGTCAGACAGCTTATTAAGGAGTGAATTTATTCTCATTTGAACTCTTAAGAAAGTTGAGAAGTGACTCTTGGATGCCTCTTAATAGGATCTTAGTTTATTCTCAGTGAATTTATTCTCATTTGAACTCTTCATAGAAAGTTGAGAAGTGAATCTGGGATGCCTCTTTTTTAATAGGGCCCGGGGTGCACGATCAAACCTCCAGACATGCCTTTTATTGTACATGCCATGCGGGTTTGAAGCCTTAATTTTCAAGTCAGCGCGTGTGATAGATGTCTGGAGAATTTCTTAGTTAATCAGACCTTATTTCATGCCAACTGCAGTCAGACAGCTTATTAAGGAGTGAATTTATTCTCATTTGAACTCTTAAGAAAGTTGAGAAGTGACTCTTGGATGCCTCTTAATAGGATCTTAGTTTATTCTCAGTGAATTTATTCTCATTTGAACTCTTCATAGAAAGTTGAGAAGTGAATCTGGGATGCCTCTTTTTTAATAGGGCCCGGGGTGCACGATCAAACCTCCAGACATGCCTTTTATTGTACATGCCATGCGGGTTTGAAGCCTTAATTTTCAAGTCAGCGCGTGTGATAGATGTCTGGAGAATTTCTTAGTTAATCAGACCTTATTTCATGCCAACTGCAGTCAGACAGCTTATTAAGGAGTGAATTTATTCTCATTTGAACTCTTAAGAAAGTTGAGAAGTGACTCTTGGATGCCTCTTAATAGGATCTTAGTTTATTCTCAGTGAATTTATTCTCATTTGAACTCTTCATAGAAAGTTGAGAAGTGAATCTGGGATGCCTCTTTTTTAATAGGGCCCGGGGTGCACGATCAAACCTCCAGACATGCCTTTTATTGTACATGCCATGCGGGTTTGAAGCCTTAATTTTCAAGTCAGCGCGTGTGATAGATGTCTGGAGAATTTCTTAGTTAATCAGACCTTATTTCATGCCAACTGCAGTCAGACAGCTTATTAAGGAGTGAATTTATTCTCATTTGAACTCTTAAGAAAGTTGAGAAGTGACTCTTGGATGCCTCTTAATAGGATCTTAGTTTATTCTCAGTGAATTTATTCTCATTTGAACTCTTCATAGAAAGTTGAGAAGTGAATCTGGGATGCCTCTTTTTTAATAGGGCCCGGGGTGCACGATCAAACCTCCAGACATGCCTTTTATTGTACATGCCATGCGGGTTTGAAGCCTTAATTTTCAAGTCAGCGCGTGTGATAGATGTCTGGAGAATTTCTTAGTTAATCAGACCTTATTTCATGCCAACTGCAGTCAGACAGCTTATTAAGGAGTGAATTTATTCTCATTTGAACTCTTAAGAAAGTTGAGAAGTGACTCTTGGATGCCTCTTAATAGGATCTTAGTTTATTCTCAGTGAATTTATTCTCATTTGAACTCTTCATAGAAAGTTGAGAAGTGAATCTGGGATGCCTCTTTTTTAATAGGGCCCGGGGTGCACGATCAAACCTCCAGACATGCCTTTTATTGTACATGCCATGCGGGTTTGAAGCCTTAATTTTCAAGTCAGCGCGTGTGATAGATGTCTGGAGAATTTCTTAGTTAATCAGACCTTATTTCATGCCAACTGCAGTCAGACAGCTTATTAAGGAGTGAATTTATTCTCATTTGAACTCTTAAGAAAGTTGAGAAGTGACTCTTGGATGCCTCTTAATAGGATCTTAGTTTATTCTCAGTGAATTTATTCTCATTTGAACTCTTCATAGAAAGTTGAGAAGTGAATCTGGGATGCCTCTTTTTTAATAGGGCCCGGGGTGCACGATCAAACCTCCAGACATGCCTTTTATTGTACATGCCATGCGGGTTTGAAGCCTTAATTTTCAAGTCAGCGCGTGTGATAGATGTCTGGAGAATTTCTTAGTTAATCAGACCTTATTTCATGCCAACTGCAGTCAGACAGCTTATTAAGGAGTGAATTTATTCTCATTTGAACTCTTAAGAAAGTTGAGAAGTGACTCTTGGATGCCTCTTAATAGGATCTTAGTTTATTCTCAGTGAATTTATTCTCATTTGAACTCTTCATAGAAAGTTGAGAAGTGAATCTGGGATGCCTCTTTTTTAATAGGGCCCGGGGTGCACGATCAAACCTCCAGACATGCCTTTTATTGTACATGCCATGCGGGTTTGAAGCCTTAATTTTCAAGTCAGCGCGTGTGATAGATGTCTGGAGAATTTCTTAGTTAATCAGACCTTATTTCATGCCAACTGCAGTCAGACAGCTTATTAAGGAGTGAATTTATTCTCATTTGAACTCTTAAGAAAGTTGAGAAGTGACTCTTGGATGCCTCTTAATAGGATCTTAGTTTATTCTCAGTGAATTTATTCTCATTTGAACTCTTCATAGAAAGTTGAGAAGTGAATCTGGGATGCCTCTTTTTTAATAGGGCCCGGGGTGCACGATCAAACCTCCAGACATGCCTTTTATTGTACATGCCATGCGGGTTTGAAGCCTTAATTTTCAAGTCAGCGCGTGTGATAGATGTCTGGAGAATTTCTTAGTTAATCAGACCTTATTTCATGCCAACTGCAGTCAGACAGCTTATTAAGGAGTGAATTTATTCTCATTTGAACTCTTAAGAAAGTTGAGAAGTGACTCTTGGATGCCTCTTAATAGGATCTTAGTTTATTCTCAGTGAATTTATTCTCATTTGAACTCTTCATAGAAAGTTGAGAAGTGAATCTGGGATGCCTCTTTTTTAATAGGGCCCGGGGTGCACGATCAAACCTCCAGACATGCCTTTTATTGTACATGCCATGCGGGTTTGAAGCCTTAATTTTCAAGTCAGCGCGTGTGATAGATGTCTGGAGAATTTCTTAGTTAATCAGACCTTATTTCATGCCAACTGCAGTCAGACAGCTTATTAAGGAGTGAATTTATTCTCATTTGAACTCTTAAGAAAGTTGAGAAGTGACTCTTGGATGCCTCTTAATAGGATCTTAGTTTATTCTCAGTGAATTTATTCTCATTTGAACTCTTCATAGAAAGTTGAGAAGTGAATCTGGGATGCCTCTTTTTTAATAGGGCCCGGGGTGCACGATCAAACCTCCAGACATGCCTTTTATTGTACATGCCATGCGGGTTTGAAGCCTTAATTTTCAAGTCAGCGCGTGTGATAGATGTCTGGAGAATTTCTTAGTTAATCAGACCTTATTTCATGCCAACTGCAGTCAGACAGCTTATTAAGGAGTGAATTTATTCTCATTTGAACTCTTAAGAAAGTTGAGAAGTGACTCTTGGATGCCTCTTAATAGGATCTTAGTTTATTCTCAGTGAATTTATTCTCATTTGAACTCTTCATAGAAAGTTGAGAAGTGAATCTGGGATGCCTCTTTTTTAATAGGGCCCGGGGTGCACGATCAAACCTCCAGACATGCCTTTTATTGTACATGCCATGCGGGTTTGAAGCCTTAATTTTCAAGTCAGCGCGTGTGATAGATGTCTGGAGAATTTCTTAGTTAATCAGACCTTATTTCATGCCAACTGCAGTCAGACAGCTTATTAAGGAGTGAATTTATTCTCATTTGAACTCTTAAGAAAGTTGAGAAGTGACTCTTGGATGCCTCTTAATAGGATCTTAGTTTATTCTCAGTGAATTTATTCTCATTTGAACTCTTCATAGAAAGTTGAGAAGTGAATCTGGGATGCCTCTTTTTTAATAGGGCCCGGGGTGCACGATCAAACCTCCAGACATGCCTTTTATTGTACATGCCATGCGGGTTTGAAGCCTTAATTTTCAAGTCAGCGCGTGTGATAGATGTCTGGAGAATTTCTTAGTTAATCAGACCTTATTTCATGCCAACTGCAGTCAGACAGCTTATTAAGGAGTGAATTTATTCTCATTTGAACTCTTAAGAAAGTTGAGAAGTGACTCTTGGATGCCTCTTAATAGGATCTTAGTTTATTCTCAGTGAATTTATTCTCATTTGAACTCTTCATAGAAAGTTGAGAAGTGAATCTGGGATGCCTCTTTTTTAATAGGGCCCGGGGTGCACGATCAAACCTCCAGACATGCCTTTTATTGTACATGCCATGCGGGTTTGAAGCCTTAATTTTCAAGTCAGCGCGTGTGATAGATGTCTGGAGAATTTCTTAGTTAATCAGACCTTATTTCATGCCAACTGCAGTCAGACAGCTTATTAAGGAGTGAATTTATTCTCATTTGAACTCTTAAGAAAGTTGAGAAGTGACTCTTGGATGCCTCTTAATAGGATCTTAGTTTATTCTCAGTGAATTTATTCTCATTTGAACTCTTCATAGAAAGTTGAGAAGTGAATCTGGGATGCCTCTTTTTTAATAGGGCCCGGGGTGCACGATCAAACCTCCAGACATGCCTTTTATTGTACATGCCATGCGGGTTTGAAGCCTTAATTTTCAAGTCAGCGCGTGTGATAGATGTCTGGAGAATTTCTTAGTTAATCAGACCTTATTTCATGCCAACTGCAGTCAGACAGCTTATTAAGGAGTGAATTTATTCTCATTTGAACTCTTAAGAAAGTTGAGAAGTGACTCTTGGATGCCTCTTAATAGGATCTTAGTTTATTCTCAGTGAATTTATTCTCATTTGAACTCTTCATAGAAAGTTGAGAAGTGAATCTGGGATGCCTCTTTTTTAATAGGGCCCGGGGTGCACGATCAAACCTCCAGACATGCCTTTTATTGTACATGCCATGCGGGTTTGAAGCCTTAATTTTCAAGTCAGCGCGTGTGATAGATGTCTGGAGAATTTCTTAGTTAATCAGACCTTATTTCATGCCAACTGCAGTCAGACAGCTTATTAAGGAGTGAATTTATTCTCATTTGAACTCTTAAGAAAGTTGAGAAGTGACTCTTGGATGCCTCTTAATAGGATCTTAGTTTATTCTCAGTGAATTTATTCTCATTTGAACTCTTCATAGAAAGTTGAGAAGTGAATCTGGGATGCCTCTTTTTTAATAGGGCCCGGGGTGCACGATCAAACCTCCAGACATGCCTTTTATTGTACATGCCATGCGGGTTTGAAGCCTTAATTTTCAAGTCAGCGCGTGTGATAGATGTCTGGAGAATTTCTTAGTTAATCAGACCTTATTTCATGCCAACTGCAGTCAGACAGCTTATTAAGGAGTGAATTTATTCTCATTTGAACTCTTAAGAAAGTTGAGAAGTGACTCTTGGATGCCTCTTAATAGGATCTTAGTTTATTCTCAGTGAATTTATTCTCATTTGAACTCTTCATAGAAAGTTGAGAAGTGAATCTGGGATGCCTCTTTTTTAATAGGGCCCGGGGTGCACGATCAAACCTCCAGACATGCCTTTTATTGTACATGCCATGCGGGTTTGAAGCCTTAATTTTCAAGTCAGCGCGTGTGATAGATGTCTGGAGAATTTCTTAGTTAATCAGACCTTATTTCATGCCAACTGCAGTCAGACAGCTTATTAAGGAGTGAATTTATTCTCATTTGAACTCTTAAGAAAGTTGAGAAGTGACTCTTGGATGCCTCTTAATAGGATCTTAGTTTATTCTCAGTGAATTTATTCTCATTTGAACTCTTCATAGAAAGTTGAGAAGTGAATCTGGGATGCCTCTTTTTTAATAGGGCCCGGGGTGCACGATCAAACCTCCAGACATGCCTTTTATTGTACATGCCATGCGGGTTTGAAGCCTTAATTTTCAAGTCAGCGCGTGTGATAGATGTCTGGAGAATTTCTTAGTTAATCAGACCTTATTTCATGCCAACTGCAGTCAGACAGCTTATTAAGGAGTGAATTTATTCTCATTTGAACTCTTAAGAAAGTTGAGAAGTGACTCTTGGATGCCTCTTAATAGGATCTTAGTTTATTCTCAGTGAATTTATTCTCATTTGAACTCTTCATAGAAAGTTGAGAAGTGAATCTGGGATGCCTCTTTTTTAATAGGGCCCGGGGTGCACGATCAAACCTCCAGACATGCCTTTTATTGTACATGCCATGCGGGTTTGAAGCCTTAATTTTCAAGTCAGCGCGTGTGATAGATGTCTGGAGAATTTCTTAGTTAATCAGACCTTATTTCATGCCAACTGCAGTCAGACAGCTTATTAAGGAGTGAATTTATTCTCATTTGAACTCTTAAGAAAGTTGAGAAGTGACTCTTGGATGCCTCTTAATAGGATCTTAGTTTATTCTCAGTGAATTTATTCTCATTTGAACTCTTCATAGAAAGTTGAGAAGTGAATCTGGGATGCCTCTTTTTTAATAGGGCCCGGGGTGCACGATCAAACCTCCAGACATGCCTTTTATTGTACATGCCATGCGGGTTTGAAGCCTTAATTTTCAAGTCAGCGCGTGTGATAGATGTCTGGAGAATTTCTTAGTTAATCAGACCTTATTTCATGCCAACTGCAGTCAGACAGCTTATTAAGGAGTGAATTTATTCTCATTTGAACTCTTAAGAAAGTTGAGAAGTGACTCTTGGATGCCTCTTAATAGGATCTTAGTTTATTCTCAGTGAATTTATTCTCATTTGAACTCTTCATAGAAAGTTGAGAAGTGAATCTGGGATGCCTCTTTTTTAATAGGGCCCGGGGTGCACGATCAAACCTCCAGACATGCCTTTTATTGTACATGCCATGCGGGTTTGAAGCCTTAATTTTCAAGTCAGCGCGTGTGATAGATGTCTGGAGAATTTCTTAGTTAATCAGACCTTATTTCATGCCAACTGCAGTCAGACAGCTTATTAAGGAGTGAATTTATTCTCATTTGAACTCTTAAGAAAGTTGAGAAGTGACTCTTGGATGCCTCTTAATAGGATCTTAGTTTATTCTCAGTGAATTTATTCTCATTTGAACTCTTCATAGAAAGTTGAGAAGTGAATCTGGGATGCCTCTTTTTTAATAGGGCCCGGGGTGCACGATCAAACCTCCAGACATGCCTTTTATTGTACATGCCATGCGGGTTTGAAGCCTTAATTTTCAAGTCAGCGCGTGTGATAGATGTCTGGAGAATTTCTTAGTTAATCAGACCTTATTTCATGCCAACTGCAGTCAGACAGCTTATTAAGGAGTGAATTTATTCTCATTTGAACTCTTAAGAAAGTTGAGAAGTGACTCTTGGATGCCTCTTAATAGGATCTTAGTTTATTCTCAGTGAATTTATTCTCATTTGAACTCTTCATAGAAAGTTGAGAAGTGAATCTGGGATGCCTCTTTTTTAATAGGGCCGGGGGTGCACGATCAAACCTCCAGACATGCCTTTTATTGTACATGCCATGCGGGTTTGAAGCCTTAATTTTCAAGTCAGCGCGTGTGATAGATGTCTGGAGAATTTCTTAGTTAATCAGACCTTATTTCATGCCAACTGCAGTCAGACAGCTTATTAAGGAGTGAATTTATTCTCATTTGAACTCTTAAGAAAGTTGAGAAGTGACTCTTGGATGCCTCTTAATAGGATCTTAGTTTATTCTCAGTGAATTTATTCTCATTTGAACTCTTCATAGAAAGTTGAGAAGTGAATCTGGGATGCCTCTTTTTTAATAGGGCCCGGGGTGCACGATCAAACCTCCAGACATGCCTTTTATTGTACATGCCATGCGGGTTTGAAGCCTTAATTTTCAAGTCAGCGCGTGTGATAGATGTCTGGAGAATTTCTTAGTTAATCAGACCTTATTTCATGCCAACTGCAGTCAGACAGCTTATTAAGGAGTGAATTTATTCTCATTTGAACTCTTAAGAAAGTTGAGAAGTGACTCTTGGATGCCTCTTAATAGGATCTTAGTTTATTCTCAGTGAATTTATTCTCATTTGAACTCTTCATAGAAAGTTGAGAAGTGAATCTGGGATGCCTCTTTTTTAATAGGGCCCGGGGTGCACGATCAAACCTCCAGACATGCCTTTTATTGTACATGCCATGCGGGTTTGAAGCCTTAATTTTCAAGTCAGCGCGTGTGATAGATGTCTGGAGAATTTCTTAGTTAATCAGACCTTATTCATGCCAACTGCAGTCAGACAGCTTATTAAGGAGTGAATTTATTCTCATTTGAACTCTTAAGAAAGTTGAGAAGTGACTCTTGGATGCCTCTTAATAGGATCTTAGTTTATTCTCAGTGAATTTATTCTCATTTGAACTCTTCATAGAAAGTTGAGAAGTGAATCTGGGATGCCTCTTTTTTAATAGGGCCCGGGGTGCACGATCAAACCTCCAGACATGCCTTTTATTGTACATGCCATGCGGGTTTGAAGCCTTAATTTTCAAGTCAGCGCGTGTGATAGATGTCTGGAGAATTTCTTAGTTAATCAGACCTTATTTCATGCCAACTGCAGTCAGACAGCTTATTAAGGAGTGAATTTATTCTCATTTGAACTCTTAAGAAAGTTGAGAAGTGACTCTTGGATGCCTCTTAATAGGATCTTAGTTTATTCTCAGTGAATTTATTCTCATTTGAACTCTTCATAGAAAGTTGAGAAGTGAATCTGGGATGCCTCTTTTTTAATAGGGCCCGGGGTGCACGATCAAACCTCCAGACATGCCTTTTATTGTACATGCCATGCGGGTTTGAAGCCTTAATTTTCAAGTCAGCGCGTGTGATAGATGTCTGGAGAATTTCTTAGTTAATCAGACCTTATTTCATGCCAACTGCAGTCAGACAGCTTATTAAGGAGTGAATTTATTCTCATTTGAACTCTTAAGAAGTTGAGAAGTGACTCTTGGATGCCTCTTAATAGGATCTTAGTTTATTCTCAGTGAATTTATTCTCATTTGAACTCTTCATAGAAAGTTGAGAAGTGAATCTGGGATGCCTCTTTTTTAATAGGGCCCGGGGTGCACGATCAAACCTCCAGACATGCCTTTTATTGTACATGCCATGCGGGTTTGAAGCCTTAATTTTCAAGTCAGCGCGTGTGATAGATGTCTGGAGAATTTCTTAGTTAATCAGACCTTATTTCATGCCAACTGCAGTCAGACAGCTTATTAAGGAGTGAATTTATTCTCATTTGAACTCTTAAGAAAGTTGAGAAGTGACTCTTGGATGCCTCTTAATAGGATCTTAGTTTATTCTCAGTGAATTTATTCTCATTTGAACTCTTCATAGAAAGTTGAGAAGTGAATCTGGGATGCCTCTTTTTTAATAGGGCCCGGGGTGCACGATCAAACCTCCAGACATGCCTTTTATTGTACATGCCATGCGGGTTTGAAGCCTTAATTTTCAAGTCAGCGCGTGTGATAGATGTCTGGAGAATTTCTTAGTTAATCAGACCTTATTTCATGCCAACTGCAGTCAGACAGCTTATTAAGGAGTGAATTTATTCTCATTTGAACTCTTAAGAAAGTTGAGAAGTGACTCTTGGATGCCTCTTAATAGGATCTTAGTTTATTCTCAGTGAATTTATTCTCATTTGAACTCTTCATAGAAAGTTGAGAAGTGAATCTGGGATGCCTCTTTTTTAATAGGGCCCGGGGTGCACGATCAAACCTCCAGACATGCCTTTTATTGTACATGCCATGCGGGTTTGAAGCCTTAATTTTCAAGTCAGCGCGTGTGATAGATGTCTGGAGAATTTCTTAGTTAATCAGACCTTATTTCATGCCAACTGCAGTCAGACAGCTTATTAAGGAGTGAATTTATTCTCATTTGAACTCTTAAGAAAGTTGAGAAGTGACTCTTGGATGCCTCTTAATAGGATCTTAGTTTATTCTCAGTGAATTTATTCTCATTTGAACTCTTCATAGAAAGTTGAGAAGTGAATCTGGGATGCCTCTTTTTTAATAGGGCCCGGGGTGCACGATCAAACCTCCAGACATGCCTTTTATTGTACATGCCATGCGGGTTTGAAGCCTTAATTTTCAAGTCAGCGCGTGTGATAGATGTCTGGAGAATTTCTTAGTTAATCAGACCTTATTTCATGCCAACTGCAGTCAGACAGCTTATTAAGGAGTGAATTTATTCTCATTTGAACTCTTAAGAAAGTTGAGAAGTGACTCTTGGATGCCTCTTAATAGGATCTTAGTTTATTCTCAGTGAATTTATTCTCATTTGAACTCTTCATAGAAAGTTGAGAAGTGAATCTGGGATGCCTCTTTTTTAATAGGGCCCGGGGTGCAGGATCAAACCTCCAGACATGCCTTTTATTGTACATGCCATGCGGGTTTGAAGCCTTAATTTTCAAGTCAGCGCGTGTGATAGATGTCTGGAGAATTTCTTAGTTAATCAGACCTTATTTCATGCCAACTGCAGTCAGACAGCTTATTAAGGAGTGAATTTATTCTCATTTGAACTCTTAAGAAAGTTGAGAAGTGACTCTTGGATGCCTCTTAATAGGATCTTAGTTTATTCTCAGTGAATTTATTCTCATTTGAACTCTTCATAGAAAGTTGAGAAGTGAATCTGGGATGCCTCTTTTTTAATAGGGCCCGGGGTGCACGATCAAACCTCCAGACATGCCTTTTATTGTACATGCCATGCGGGTTTGAAGCCTTAATTTTCAAGTCAGCGCGTGTGATAGATGTCTGGAGAATTTCTTAGTTAATCAGACCTTATTTCATGCCAACTGCAGTCAGACAGCTTATTAAGGAGTGAATTTATTCTCATTTGAACTCTTAAGAAAGTTGAGAAGTGACTCTTGGATGCCTCTTAATAGGATCTTAGTTTATTCTCAGTGAATTTATTCTCATTTGAACTCTTCATAGAAAGTTGAGAAGTGAATCTGGGATGCCTCTTTTTTAATAGGGCCCGGGGTGCACGATCAAACCTCCAGACATGCCTTTTATTGTACATGCCATGCGGGTTTGAAGCCTTAATTTTCAAGTCAGCGCGTGTGATAGATGTCTGGAGAATTTCTTAGTTAATCAGACCTTATTTCATGCCAACTGCAGTCAGACAGCTTATTAAGGAGTGAATTTATTCTCATTTGAACTCTTAAGAAAGTTGAGAAGTGACTCTTGGATGCCTCTTAATAGGATCTTAGTTTATTCTCAGTGAATTTATTCTCATTTGAACTCTTCATAGAAAGTTGAGAAGTGAATCTGGGATGCCTCTTTTTTAATAGGGCCCGGGGTGCACGATCAAACCTCCAGACATGCCTTTTATTGTACATGCCATGCGGGTTTGAAGCCTTAATTTTCAAGTCAGCGCGTGTGATAGATGTCTGGAGAATTTCTTAGTTAATCAGACCTTATTTCATGCCAACTGCAGTCAGACAGCTTATTAAGGAGTGAATTTATTCTCATTTGAACTCTTAAGAAAGTTGAGAAGTGACTCTTGGATGCCTCTTAATAGGATCTTAGTTTATTCTCAGTGAATTTATTCTCATTTGAACTCTTCATAGAAAGTTGAGAAGTGAATCTGGGATGCCTCTTTTTTAATAGGGCCCGGGGTGCACGATCAAACCTCCAGACATGCCTTTTATTGTACATGCCATGCGGGTTTGAAGCCTTAATTTTCAAGTCAGCGCGTGTGATAGATGTCTGGAGAATTTCTTAGTTAATCAGACCTTATTTCATGCCAACTGCAGTCAGACAGCTTATTAAGGAGTGAATTTATTCTCATTTGAACTCTTAAGAAAGTTGAGAAGTGACTCTTGGATGCCTCTTAATAGGATCTTAGTTTATTCTCAGTGAATTTATTCTCATTTGAACTCTTCATAGAAAGTTGAGAAGTGAATCTGGGATGCCTCTTTTTTAATAGGGCCCGGGGTGCACGATCAAACCTCCAGACATGCCTTTTATTGTACATGCCATGCGGGTTTGAAGCCTTAATTTTCAAGTCAGCGCGTGTGATAGATGTCTGGAGAATTTCTTAGTTAATCAGACCTTATTTCATGCCAACTGCAGTCAGACAGCTTATTAAGGAGTGAATTTATTCTCATTTGAACTCTTAAGAAAGTTGAGAAGTGACTCTTGGATGCCTCTTAATAGGATCTTAGTTTATTCTCAGTGAATTTATTCTCATTTGAACTCTTCATAGAAAGTTGAGAAGTGAATCTGGGATGCCTCTTTTTTAATAGGGCCCGGGGTGCACGATCAAACCTCCAGACATGCCTTTTATTGTACATGCCATGCGGGTTTGAAGCCTTAATTTTCAAGTCAGCGCGTGTGATAGATGTCTGGAGAATTTCTTAGTTAATCAGACCTTATTTCATGCCAACTGCAGTCAGACAGCTTATTAAGGAGTGAATTTATTCTCATTTGAACTCTTAAGAAAGTTGAGAAGTGACTCTTGGATGCCTCTTAATAGGATCTTAGTTTATTCTCAGTGAATTTATTCTCATTTGAACTCTTCATAGAAAGTTGAGAAGTGAATCTGGGATGCCTCTTTTTTAATAGGGCCCGGGGTGCACGATCAAACCTCCAGACATGCCTTTTATTGTACATGCCATGCGGGTTTGAAGCCTTAATTTTCAAGTCAGCGCGTGTGATAGATGTCTGGAGAATTTCTTAGTTAATCAGACCTTATTTCATGCCAACTGCAGTCAGACAGCTTATTAAGGAGTGAATTTATTCTCATTTGAACTCTTAAGAAAGTTGAGAAGTGACTCTTGGATGCCTCTTAATAGGATCTTAGTTTATTTCTCAGTGAATTTATTCTCATTTGAACTCTTCATAGAAAGTTGAGAAGTGAATCTGGGATGCCTCTTTTTTAATAGGGCCCGGGGTGCACGATCAAACCTCCAGACATGCCTTTTATTGTACATGCCATGCGGGTTTGAAGCCTTAATTTTCAAGTCAGCGCGTGTGATAGATGTCTGGAGAATTTCTTAGTTAATCAGACCTTATTTCATGCCAACTGCAGTCAGACAGCTTATTAAGGAGTGAATTTATTCTCATTTGAACTCTTAAGAAAGTTGAGAAGTGACTCTTGGATGCCTCTTAATAGGATCTTAGTTTATTCTCAGTGAATTTATTCTCATTTGAACTCTTCATAGAAAGTTGAGAAGTGAATCTGGGATGCCTCTTTTTTAATAGGGCCCGGGGTGCACGATCAAACCTCCAGACATGCCTTTTATTGTACATGCCATGCGGGTTTGAAGCCTTAATTTTCAAGTCAGCGCGTGTGATAGATGTCTGGAGAATTTCTTAGTTAATCAGACCTTATTTCATGCCAACTGCAGTCAGACAGCTTATTAAGGAGTGAATTTATTCTCATTTGAACTCTTAAGAAAGTTGAGAAGTGACTCTTGGATGCCTCTTAATAGGATCTTAGTTTATTCTCAGTGAATTTATTCTCATTTGAACTCTTCATAGAAAGTTGAGAAGTGAATCTGGGATGCCTCTTTTTTAATAGGGCCCGGGGTGCACGATCAAACCTCCAGACATGCCTTTTATTGTACATGCCATGCGGGTTTGAAGCCTTAATTTTCAAGTCAGCGCGTGTGATAGATGTCTGGAGAATTTCTTAGTTAATCAGACCTTATTTCATGCCAACTGCAGTCAGACAGCTTATTAAGGAGTGAATTTATTCTCATTTGAACTCTTAAGAAAGTTGAGAAGTGACTCTTGGATGCCTCTTAATAGGATCTTAGTTTATTCTCAGTGAATTTATTCTCATTTGAACTCTTCATAGAAAGTTGAGAAGTGAATCTGGGATGCCTCTTTTTTAATAGGGCCCGGGGTGCACGATCAAACCTCCAGACATGCCTTTTATTGTACATGCCATGCGGGTTTGAAGCCTTAATTTTCAAGTCAGCGCGTGTGATAGATGTCTGGAGAATTTCTTAGTTAATCAGACCTTATTTCATGCCAACTGCAGTCAGACAGCTTATTAAGGAGTGAATTTATTCTCATTTGAACTCTTAAGAAAGTTGAGAAGTGACTCTTGGATGCCTCTTAATAGGATCTTAGTTTATTCTCAGTGAATTTATTCTCATTTGAACTCTTCATAGAAAGTTGAGAAGTGAATCTGGGATGCCTCTTTTTTAATAGGGCCCGGGGTGCACGATCAAACCTCCAGACATGCCTTTTATTGTACATGCCATGCGGGTTTGAAGCCTTAATTTTCAAGTCAGCGCGTGTGATAGATGTCTGGAGAATTTCTTAGTTAATCAGACCTTATTTCATGCCAACTGCAGTCAGACAGCTTATTAAGGAGTGAATTTATTCTCATTTGAACTCTTAAGAAAGTTGAGAAGTGACTCTTGGATGCCTCTTAATAGGATCTTAGTTTATTCTCAGTGAATTTATTCTCATTTGAACTCTTCATAGAAAGTTGAGAAGTGAATCTGGGATGCCTCTTTTTTAATAGGGCCCGGGGTGCACGATCAAACCTCCAGACATGCCTTTTATTGTACATGCCATGCGGGTTTGAAGCCTTAATTTTCAAGTCAGCGCGTGTGATAGATGTCTGGAGAATTTCTTAGTTAATCAGACCTTATTTCATGCCAACTGCAGTCAGACAGCTTATTAAGGAGTGAATTTATTCTCATTTGAACTCTTAAGAAAGTTGAGAAGTGACTCTTGGATGCCTCTTAATAGGATCTTAGTTTATTCTCAGTGAATTTATTCTCATTTGAACTCTTCATAGAAAGTTGAGAAGTGAATCTGGGATGCCTCTTTTTTAATAGGGCCCGGGGTGCACGATCAAACCTCCAGACATGCCTTTTATTGTACATGCCATGCGGGTTTGAAGCCTTAATTTTCAAGTCAGCGCGTGTGATAGATGTCTGGAGAATTTCTTAGTTAATCAGACCTTATTTCATGCCAACTGCAGTCAGACAGCTTATTAAGGAGTGAATTTATTCTCATTTGAACTCTTAAGAAAGTTGAGAAGTGACTCTTGGATGCCTCTTAATAGGATCTTAGTTTATTCTCAGTGAATTTATTCTCATTTGAACTCTTCATAGAAAGTTGAGAAGTGAATCTGGGATGCCTCTTTTTTAATAGGGCCCGGGGTGCACGATCAAACCTCCAGACATGCCTTTTATTGTACATGCCATGCGGGTTTGAAGCCTTAATTTTCAAGTCAGCGCGTGTGATAGATGTCTGGAGAATTTCTTAGTTAATCAGACCTTATTTCATGCCAACTGCAGTCAGACAGCTTATTAAGGAGTGAATTTATTCTCATTTGAACTCTTAAGAAAGTTGAGAAGTGACTCTTGGATGCCTCTTAATAGGATCTTAGTTTATTCTCAGTGAATTTATTCTCATTTGAACTCTTCATAGAAAGTTGAGAAGTGAATCTGGGATGCCTCTTTTTTAATAGGGCCCGGGGTGCAGGATCAAACCTCCAGACATGCCTTTTATTGTACATGCCATGCGGGTTTGAAGCCTTAAGTTTTCAAGTCAGCGCGTGTGATAGATGTCTGGAGAATTTCTTAGTTAATCAGACCTTATTTCATGCCAACTGCAGTTTATTAAGGAGTGAATTTATTCTCATTTGAACTCTTAAGAAAGTGAGAAGTGACTCTTGGATGCCTCTTAATAGGATCTTAGTTTATTCTCAGTGAATTTATTCTCATTTGAACTCTTCATAGAAAGTTGAGAAGTGAATCTGGGATGCCTCTTTTTTAATAGGGCCCGGGGTGCAGGATCAAACCTCCAGACATGCCTTTTATTGTACATGCCATGCGGGTTTGAAGCCTTAATTTTCAAGTCAGCGCGTGTGATAGATGTCTGGAGAATTTCTTAGTTAATCAGACCTTATTTCATGCCAACTGCAGTCAGACAGCTTATTAAGGAGTGAATTTATTCTCATTTGAACTCTTAAGAAAGTTGAGAAGTGACTCTTGGATGCCTCTTAATATTAATAGGATCTTAGTTTATTCTCAGTGAATTTATTCTCATTTGAACTCTTCATAGAAAGTTGAGAAGTGAATCTGGGATGCCTCTTTTTTAATAGGGCCCGGGGTGCACGATCAAACCTCCAGACATGCCTTTTATTGTACATGCCATGCGGGTTTGAAGCCTTAATTTTCAAGTCAGCGCGTGTGATAGATGTCTGGAGAATTTCTTAGTTAATCAGACCTTATTTCATGCCAACTGCAGTCAGACAGCTTATTAAGGAGTGAATTTATTCTCATTTGAACTCTTAAGAAAGTTGAGAAGTGACTCTTGGATGCCTCTTAATAGGATCTTAGTTTATTCTCAGTGAATTTATTCTCATTTGAACTCTTCATAGAAAGTTGAGAAGTGAATCTGGGATGCCTCTTTTTTAATAGGGCCCGGGGTGCACGATCAAACCTCCAGACATGCCTTTTATTGTACATGCCATGCGGGTTTGAAGCCTTAATTTTCAAGTCAGCGCGTGTGATAGATGTCTGGAGAATTTCTTAGTTAATCAGACCTTATTTCATGCCAACTGCAGTCAGACAGCTTATTAAGGAGTGAATTTATTCTCATTTGAACTCTTAAGAAAGTTGAGAAGTGACTCTTGGATGCCTCTTAATAGGATCTTAGTTTATTCTCAGTGAATTTATTCTCATTTGAACTCTTCATAGAAAGTTGAGAAGTGAATCTGGGATGCCTCTTTTTTAATAGGGCCCGGGGTGCACGATCAAACCTCCAGACATGCCTTTTATTGTACATGCCATGCGGGTTTGAAGCCTTAATTTTCAAGTCAGCGCGTGTGATAGATGTCTGGAGAATTTCTTAGTTAATCAGACCTTATTTCATGCCAACTGCAGTCAGACAGCTTATTAAGGAGTGAATTTATTCTCATTTGAACTCTTAAGAAAGTTGAGAAGTGACTCTTGGATGCCTCTTAATAGGATCTTAGTTTATTCTCAGTGAATTTATTCTCATTTGAACTCTTCATAGAAAGTTGAGAAGTGAATCTGGGATGCCTCTTTTTTAATAGGGCCCGGGGTGCACGATCAAACCTCCAGACATGCCTTTTATTGTACATGCCATGCGGGTTTGAAGCCTTAATTTTCAAGTCAGCGCGTGTGATAGATGTCTGGAGAATTTCTTAGTTAATCAGACCTTATTTCATGCCAACTGCAGTCAGACAGCTTATTAAGGAGTGAATTTATTCTCATTTGAACTCTTAAGAAAGTTGAGAAGTGACTCTTGGATGCCTCTTAATAGGATCTTAGTTTATTCTCAGTGAATTTATTCTCATTTGAACTCTTCATAGAAAGTTGAGAAGTGAATCTGGGATGCCTCTTTTTTAATAGGGCCCGGGGTGCACGATCAAACCTCCAGACATGCCTTTTATTGTACATGCCATGCGGGTTTGAAGCCTTAATTTTCAAGTCAGCGCGTGTGATAGATGTCTGGAGAATTTCTTAGTTAATCAGACCTTATTTCATGCCAACTGCAGTCAGACAGCTTATTAAGGAGTGAATTTATTCTCATTTGAACTCTTAAGAAAGTTGAGAAGTGACTCTTGGATGCCTCTTAATAGGATCTTAGTTTATTCTCAGTGAATTTATTCTCATTTGAACTCTTCATAGAAAGTTGAGAAGTGAATCTGGGATGCCTCTTTTTTAATAGGGCCCGGGGTGCACGATCAAACCTCCAGACATGCCTTTTATTGTACATGCCATGCGGGTTTGAAGCCTTAATTTTCAAGTCAGCGCGTGTGATAGATGTCTGGAGAATTTCTTAGTTAATCAGACCTTATTTCATGCCAACTGCAGTCAGACAGCTTATTAAGGAGTGAATTTATTCTCATTTGAACTCTTAAGAAAGTTGAGAAGTGACTCTTGGATGCCTCTTAATAGGATCTTAGTTTATTCTCAGTGAATTTATTCTCATTTGAACTCTTCATAGAAAGTTGAGAAGTGAATCTGGGATGCCTCTTTTTTAATAGGGCCCGGGGTGCACGATCAAACCTCCAGACATGCCTTTTATTGTACATGCCATGCGGGTTTGAAGCCTTAATTTTCAAGTCAGCGCGTGTGATAGATGTCTGGAGAATTTCTTAGTTAATCAGACCTTATTTCATGCCAACTGCAGTCAGACAGCTTATTAAGGAGTGAATTTATTCTCATTTGAACTCTTAAGAAAGTTGAGAAGTGACTCTTGGATGCCTCTTAATAGGATCTTAGTTTATTCTCAGTGAATTTATTCTCATTTGAACTCTTCATAGAAAGTTGAGAAGTGAATCTGGGATGCCTCTTTTTTAATAGGGCCCGGGGTGCACGATCAAACCTCCAGACATGCCTTTTATTGTACATGCCATGCGGGTTTGAAGCCTTAATTTTCAAGTCAGCGCGTGTGATAGATGTCTGGAGAATTTCTTAGTTAATCAGACCTTATTTCATGCCAACTGCAGTCAGACAGCTTATTAAGGAGTGAATTTATTCTCATTTGAACTCTTAAGAAAGTTGAGAAGTGACTCTTGGATGCCTCTTAATAGGATCTTAGTTTATTCTCAGTGAATTTATTCTCATTTGAACTCTTCATAGAAAGTTGAGAAGTGAATCTGGGATGCCTCTTTTTTAATAGGGCCCGGGGTGCAGGATCAAACCTCCAGACATGCCTTTTATTGTACATGCCATGCGGGTTTGAAGCCTTAATTTTCAAGTCAGCGCGTGTGATAGATGTCTGGAGAATTTCTTAGTTAATCAGACCTTATTTCATGCCAACTGCAGTCAGACAGCTTATTAAGGAGTGAATTTATTCTCATTTGAACTCTTAAGAAAGTTGAGAAGTGACTCTTGGATGCCTCTTAATAGGATCTTAGTTTATTCTCAGTGAATTTATTCTCATTTGAACTCTTCATAGAAAGTTGAGAAGTGAATCTGGGATGCCTCTTTTTTAATAGGGCCCGGGGTGCACGATCAAACCTCCAGACATGCCTTTTATTGTACATGCCATGCGGGTTTGAAGCCTTAATTTTCAAGTCAGCGCGTGTGATAGATGTCTGGAGAATTTCTTAGTTAATCAGACCTTATTTCATGCCAACTGCAGTCAGACAGCTTATTAAGGAGTGAATTTATTCTCATTTGAACTCTTAAGAAAGTTGAGAAGTGACTCTTGGATGCCTCTTAATAGGATCTTAGTTTATTCTCAGTGAATTTATTCTCATTTGAACTCTTCATAGAAAGTTGAGAAGTGAATCTGGGATGCCTCTTTTTTAATAGGGCCCGGGGTGCACGATCAAACCTCCAGACATGCCTTTTATTGTACATGCCATGCGGGTTTGAAGCCTTAATTTTCAAGTCAGCGCGTGTGATAGATGTCTGGAGAATTTCTTAGTTAATCAGACCTTATTTCATGCCAACTGCAGTCAGACAGCTTATTAAGGAGTGAATTTATTCTCATTTGAACTCTTAAGAAAGTTGAGAAGTGACTCTTGGATGCCTCTTAATAGGATCTTAGTTTATTCTCAGTGAATTTATTCTCATTTGAACTCTTCATAGAAAGTTGAGAAGTGAATCTGGGATGCCTCTTTTTTAATAGGGCCCGGGGTGCACGATCAAACCTCCAGACATGCCTTTTATTGTACATGCCATGCGGGTTTGAAGCCTTAATTTTCAAGTCAGCGCGTGTGATAGATGTCTGGAGAATTTCTTAGTTAATCAGACCTTATTTCATGCCAACTGCAGTCAGACAGCTTATTAAGGAGTGAATTTATTCTCATTTGAACTCTTAAGAAAGTTGAGAAGTGACTCTTGGATGCCTCTTAATAGGATCTTAGTTTATTCTCAGTGAATTTATTCTCATTTGAACTCTTCATAGAAAGTTGAGAAGTGAATCTGGGATGCCTCTTTTTTAATAGGGCCCGGGGTGCACGATCAAACCTCCAGACATGCCTTTTATTGTACATGCCATGCGGGTTTGAAGCCTTAATTTTCAAGTCAGCGCGTGTGATAGATGTCTGGAGAATTTCTTAGTTAATCAGACCTTATTTCATGCCAACTGCAGTCAGACAGCTTATTAAGGAGTGAATTTATTCTCATTTGAACTCTTAAGAAAGTTGAGAAGTGACTCTTGGATGCCTCTTAATAGGATCTTAGTTTATTCTCAGTGAATTTATTCTCATTTGAACTCTTCATAGAAAGTTGAGAAGTGAATCTGGGATGCCTCTTTTTTAATAGGGCCCGGGGTGCACGATCAAACCTCCAGACATGCCTTTTATTGTACATGCCATGCGGGTTTGAAGCCTTAATTTTCAAGTCAGCGCGTGTGATAGATGTCTGGAGAATTTCTTAGTTAATCAGACCTTATTTCATGCCAACTGCAGTCAGACAGCTTATTAAGGAGTGAATTTATTCTCATTTGAACTCTTAAGAAAGTTGAGAAGTGACTCTTGGATGCCTCTTAATAGGATCTTAGTTTATTCTCAGTGAATTTATTCTCATTTGAACTCTTCATAGAAAGTTGAGAAGTGAATCTGGGATGCCTCTTTTTTAATAGGGCCCGGGGTGCACGATCAAACCTCCAGACATGCCTTTTATTGTACATGCCATGCGGGTTTGAAGCCTTAATTTTCAAGTCAGCGCGTGTGATAGATGTCTGGAGAATTTCTTAGTTAATCAGACCTTATTTCATGCCAACTGCAGTCAGACAGCTTATTAAGGAGTGAATTTATTCTCATTTGAACTCTTAAGAAAGTTGAGAAGTGACTCTTGGATGCCTCTTAATAGGATCTTAGTTTATTCTCAGTGAATTTATTCTCATTTGAACTCTTCATAGAAAGTTGAGAAGTGAATCTGGGATGCCTCTTTTTTAATAGGGCCCGGGGTGCACGATCAAACCTCCAGACATGCCTTTTATTGTACATGCCATGCGGGTTTGAAGCCTTAATTTTCAAGTCAGCGCGTGTGATAGATGTCTGGAGAATTTCTTAGTTAATCAGACCTTATTTCATGCCAACTGCAGTCAGACAGCTTATTAAGGAGTGAATTTATTCTCATTTGAACTCTTAAGAAAGTTGAGAAGTGACTCTTGGATGCCTCTTAATAGGATCTTAGTTTATTCTCAGTGAATTTATTCTCATTTGAACTCTTCATAGAAAGTTGAGAAGTGAATCTGGGATGCCTCTTTTTTAATAGGGCCCGGGGTGCACGATCAAACCTCCAGACATGCCTTTTATTGTACATGCCATGCGGGTTTGAAGCCTTAATTTTCAAGTCAGCGCGTGTGATAGATGTCTGGAGAATTTCTTAGTTAATCAGACCTTATTTCATGCCAACTGCAGTCAGACAGCTTATTAAGGAGTGAATTTATTCTCATTTGAACTCTTAAGAAAGTTGAGAAGTGACTCTTGGATGCCTCTTAATAGGATCTTAGTTTATTCTCAGTGAATTTATTCTCATTTGAACTCTTCATAGAAAGTTGAGAAGTGAATCTGGGATGCCTCTTTTTTAATAGGGCCCGGGGTGCACGATCAAACCTCCAGACATGCCTTTTATTGTACATGCCATGCGGGTTTGAAGCCTTAATTTTCAAGTCAGCGCGTGTGATAGATGTCTGGAGAATTTCTTAGTTAATCAGACCTTATTTCATGCCAACTGCAGTCAGACAGCTTATTAAGGAGTGAATTTATTCTCATTTGAACTCTTAAGAAAGTTGAGAAGTGACTCTTGGATGCCTCTTAATAGGATCTTAGTTTATTCTCAGTGAATTTATTCTCATTTGAACTCTTCATAGAAAGTTGAGAAGTGAATCTGGGATGCCTCTTTTTTAATAGGGCCCGGGGTGCACGATCAAACCTCCAGACATGCCTTTTATTGTACATGCCATGCGGGTTTGAAGCCTTAATTTTCAAGTCAGCGCGTGTGATAGATGTCTGGAGAATTTCTTAGTTAATCAGACCTTATTTCATGCCAACTGCAGTCAGACAGCTTATTAAGGAGTGAATTTATTCTCATTTGAACTCTTAAGAAAGTTGAGAAGTGACTCTTGGATGCCTCTTAATAGGATCTTAGTTTATTCTCAGTGAATTTATTCTCATTTGAACTCTTCATAGAAAGTTGAGAAGTGAATCTGGGATGCCTCTTTTTTAATAGGGCCCGGGGTGCACGATCAAACCTCCA